>NC_141873.1:269838390-270141420 GCF_056163025.1 Triticum urartu
ATGTTCCTCTCATTTCCTGGATTTTTATGACCACACATGCTATTGTTAGAGTTGATATGAGAACAATTGGCATCTAATGATTGTTAGAATACATATTATGAGCATAACATCATGATTGCTATATGTTACTCTCGTTTACAAGATTTTTATAACAACGCATGTTATTGCTTAGAGTTGATATGAGAACAGTAGTAGTAAGCGCTATGGTAGAATATGAGTAGGCGTTGTCATAGTTGTTTTCCTCTCATTGTTACATGATGTTTGAACCGTGACATATTGCTAGAATATGAAAGCCATTGGCTTATTTTTTTAACTTGGGGTATGATTATGACCATGGCATTGCAATTCTCTGTCTATGATATGTGTCACTTCTATAATAATCTTAATTCCACACATACTCTAAACATGATTGTTTATTTTTGTCCTTTTGGTCTCCAATTTGAATTGTTGCAGATGACGCAAATGCGCTGGCCTTCATGATTCCAGGACCTGGAATCATACCAGCCGATGGGTGGTGGTTTATCGCTCGTTCAGCTAACGGCGGTCATTTGATGCTCAGTCGCACGTACCAAATTGACCAAACCATTACATCAAACCACATGCAGTACAATGCGTGGGGCGTTCGTGACATTGATGGCTATGGCTGCTTCGTGTTTGAGAAAGATCCCAGCTCCGTTGGGCCAGGCGTATTCAACTGGAGGCGGGTTTACAGCCTCAGCAACCACTCCTTGTTCCTCGGGCTCAATTATCCGATCATCCAACCAATCATCGATCATATAACCGGCGATGATTACTGTGCTATGCAACTTCCATTCGCGAGGGGGGGCTGTGTTTACACATCATACCATGGGTTTCATGAATCACCATATCCAGAGATTCGTTGACACAGCTTGTTGCCAGATAATCTTCAGTGTGTGAAAGGCATCAAGCTTCCATGCGATGGATGGCTTTTGCAAACCCGACATGCGGCGATGTGGTTCATGCCAACAGCAAATATGCACAACTTGATTCGTGATGATATCTAGACTGAGCCATGTATTCTGCTATTGTAGCACGACCCTCTTTTGTTGGATATTATGTATTGTTGTTAGTTTGAAGCACTCCTCTAGTTTGAAGGATAGATACCTTCCTGGGATCAAGTGCATCCTAACTCACCTGCGTAGGATGTACTGATAATGATGATGGAGATGTTGTGCAGAAGCCATATATATATATACATATATATATCAGTTAGGCTTCAAGTGCGTACTTGTTAGTTAAACCTATGTATAAATTGTGACACTAAATATGACTAGTAAGTAGTACAGTAGCAGTACTAGTATACGTCGGTCAAATTATTCATCATGTCCACACATTGAATTGACGTGACAACACGCTGCGCGTGAGGTGACACAAGAATCCCGTCAGCGTGTTCGGGTATTCTAGACTTCAGATTTGGAGTACCACTTATCTGTCGAAATCTTTCATCATTCACTTAAAACAGTCGATTGATCATACATTGAGTACCATAAAACTGGAATTACCGATGCAAGTCGAAGAAGGATTGGCCCGTGCTGCCGGCTGGCGTCAAGTTCGATCCCATGGATCAGGAGCTGATCGAGCACCTTGAGGCCAAAGTGAGTGCTAACAGTGCGAGATTCCAGTCTCTCATCGATTTGTTCATGCCAACCATCGACAGCGAGCACGGCATATGTTACACCCAACCTGAGAAACTTCCAGGTAAGACACCGATCGGCCGTCTACTTGCACAAACATATTCCTTTGTTTATAGCTCTATTTTTCTTTTTAGACGCAGACCTGGTGAAGCAATTACAATTTGGCAGTTAATAAAAAGTGAAACAAGTGACTGCAACATGCCAAAGATGTTATGAAAATCCCAACTAGGTACACTAAAACCTGTATTCCACAATACTACATGTATCACACTAAGTGGCCTAAGGAAGCATTTCTTCCAGCGCAATTCTAGGGCGTTCAAAAGGGGTGCGTGGACGCGTCGCAAGATACAGTCGGAGTGCGGCATGCACGCGATGTGGCACAAGACCGGCAATACCTTGCCGGTGATGGTCAACGGTCGGCAGACGGGCAGCAAAAAAGGTTCTGGTGATGCACACCAACAAGAACTTCGACCAGCAGAGGACCAACTGGGTGATGCACCAGTACCACCTCGGGGACCTGGAGCAAGAGAAGGAGCGGGAGCTAGTCCTCTGCAAGATTTTCTACCAGACGAACACTAGGGCCAAGAGTAAAAAGATTATAAGTTAGTTTGGTATTGGTAGTTGTACTACCTTGTCGTCCGCAAGTTGGTATTGTTGTTAACGATCTTTTGGTATGAACTTTCGTTTGCTTCCAAACATCATGCCGAGGGTCGACATGGATATAAAGCTGAATCATTTGTTTCGAAACGAATTTTCAGGCACGTGATTTTTATTTGATGGGTAGCATAAGCACCCACCGTTTGAATTCCCAGTTCTCCAATTTTTTTGAAACAAGTGCATGCACTTATTATCACAATAAAAAAACAATATCTGTGCTGCATCCTAGTTATCAGTCTGTACTTGCAGAATTCTCTCGTTTATTGAGCACGTATATTGTTTTTTCAGGTCGAGCAAGTTTCAACTGGGCTGTAGATTGCCCAGGGTTGTTTTGTTTTTAACAGGCCCAGCCCATGACGACAACGGGGCACAAAGATCCAGCAGGTATCTACTGGCCTCTGGCATGCCAGCGTTAGTTATATTTTGTTTTACAACATCCGTAGGCAGTTTTTTTTACTGAATCAAACACACAGCCCAGTTCTATTTTCCTCTTGAAACGCATGTCCTATATCCGTTTTCTAATCTCTACCTATAGTTTTACTAGTTCATATACACGTATTATTATATTGAAAACACATAAAATTCCCTTTTCATATTTACATCCTAATTTTAGTTCATATACATGTCCCACCCAGCGCTGATTTTTTTACCACTGGTTTTCCCTTAAACCAACTAAATTGTCCCACATCTTATTTGCTTACAAAAATAAAACGATTTTTTTGGCAAATCAATAAGTTCTTTAAAAATGTTTATAATTTCGGGATTACAACAGTTCGGACTCCACCGAAATATGAAAAATAAGGTTGAACTTTTTGACCGTGGTCCTGGGCAGAAAATGGGCTGTAATAAATTACTTAAGAATTAGCAAATGGGCTTTATGTTGTCTGCCACAGATTTGGAGGCTGACTTGTGGGCCTACTAAGTTCATGCGTACACAAGGTTTCTCAAAAAAGAAACTTAGTCAACAATCGACTCTACCAGCGTCAGACTGTTAGATGTCAATCTAATGGCAATCGTGCTTCTTCAGTCTCTGATCTTCCTGCCCAAGCCGCTCAAACCAGCGCCGTCAGAACCGCCTGCTCCCGCTTCCCGTGGCCGGTAGTGCTGCCGGGAAGGCCTCATGGCCCCATCATACTCACATCCCTGGCCTGTCTATCCCTCTACTCACCCACACCTCCTGTTATTTTCCGGCAACGGCAGCCGAACCAGTCAACCCTCGTACTCTCCACCGCGTGGGCAGCCACTGCCGTGTCTTCACCGGCTCCGTGTCGTTCCCTTCGTAGGCCTCGCCGTCGTCCACCGCCCTGGTGCTCTCGGCGCGGCGTGGTCAACAATGTCCATCCAACGGCCATAGTGCTTTTTCAACCTCTGGTCTTCTTGCCCCAGCCGCCCAAAGCAGCGCCGGTCGTGCCGCATTCTCCTGCCTCCCATGGCCGGCTGTGCTGTCGTGGAGGCCTCACCGTCCCCATACTACTCCCACCGCTGGTCAGGCCATCCCTCCACTCACCCACTCCCCCTGTTATTCTACGGCGACGATAGCCTCACACCGCAGCCGAACCAGTGAACCCTCGTACTCCTCTCCGTGTGGGCATCCACTGCCACGTTTTCCCCGGCTCCGCGTCGTCCCCTTCCTAAGCCTCGCCGTCGTCCACCGCCGTGGTGCTCTTGGCGCGGCATGGTCAACGACCGACTTCCATCGGAAGAGTACTGTACGTGGAGAGGCTGACAGCTGGGTCCACGGCAGCCGCAAGGAAGTGCCTCCTTATTACGCGCAAAATAATTATTCCTCCACCTGACAGCAGGGACCCACCGGACGGGCCACCAGTATTTCGTGGAAAAAATGTTTCCCCCCTGACTGCTGGGACCCACCGGACGGGCCACCGTATTTCGCAAAAAAAATGTTTGCCCCTGACTGCTGGGACCCACCGGACGGACCACCGTATTTCGTGAAAAAAAAACGCACCCCCCCGCTGTCAGCTCGGACCCACCGGAAGTGCCTCCTTATTACGCACAGAAAAATGAATACTCCCCCTGCTAGCTGGGACCCAACCTGGTGGGAGACTAACTTGTGGGCCTACTAAGTTGACGAGGATGGAGGGTTTTGTCAACTTAGTAAATATGAACGATTCTAGCTCCAATGACCGTACGATGTCCATCCAACGGCCGTAGTGCTTCTTCAACCTCTGGTCTTCTTGCTCCAGCCGCCCAAAGCTGCACCAGTCGTGTCACGTGCTCATGCCTCTCATGGCCAGCTGTGATGCCGCGGAGGCATCACCGCCCCCTACTACTCCCACCGCTGGCCCATGCTATCCCTCTACTCATCCACACCCCCTGTTATTCTGCGGCGACGGCAGCCTCACGCCGCAGCTGAACCAGTGAACCCTCGTACTCCTCTCCGCGTGGGCATCCACTGCCGTGTCTTCCCCGGCTCCGCGTCATCCCCTTCCTAGGCCTCGCCGTCGTCCACCGCCTTGGTGCTCTCGGCGCGGCGTGGTCAATGTGGTCAACGACCGACTTCCATCGGAAGAGTACTGTACGTGGAGAGGCTGATAGCTGGGTCCACGGCCATAGCCCAGTTTTTTTGTGATTTGCCAAGTTAGTCGCTTTGTCAGGCCTATTGGGCTGCAAATCTTTCAAGACGACGGGAGCTTCATTCGGCTGGCCGAGAAAATGGCCCATCAGTAATGAGAAATGGGTTGTACATTTTTAAAACACATCAAACCGGCAATTAGTTTAAAATATCTTTTTTTCATTTCGAGATTTTAAATTACATTAATTTTTATGCATGGAGAATTTGTTGGATTTTATATTGATATACATTTATTTTTAAAATCAGTTTGAATGTGAGTCGAAATTTCAGGATTAAAAACAGTTCGGACCGCACCGAAATATGCAAAATTTTGTTAATTTTTTAACCGTGGCCACAATATGGGCTGTAATGCTAACAAAAAGAATATGGGCTCAAAAAACCTTAAGAATTAGCAAATGCGTTGTAAATTATTAGAAATAATGGCAGATGGGTTGTATGCTGTTTTCCACGGATTTGAGGGTTTCCTAAAAAAAAGGTTGACGCACAAGAAGTGACTGTTGGATGTCCATCGAACGGCCGTCGTGCTTCTTCAATCTCTGCTCTTCCTGCTCCAGCCGCTCAAACAAGCGCTGGCGGGACTGCCTGCTCCCTTCTCCCCGTGGCCGGCTGTGCTGCCGCACAGGCCTCACCGCCCCACCGTACTCCCATCGCTGGCCTAGCCATCCCTCTACTCACCCACACCTGCTGTTATTCTCCGGCGACGGCAGACGAACCAGTAAACCCTCGTATAGTCGTACTCCCCTCCACGTGGGAAACAACTGCCGAGTCTTCCCTGCCTCCGTGTCGTTCCCTTCCTAAGGCTCTCCGTCGTCCACCGCCCTGGCGCTCTCGGCGCGGCCTGGTCAACGTGGTCAACGACCGACATGCATCTGAAGTGGACTGTACGTGGAGAGGCCGACAGCTGGGTCCATGGCCGCACGCAAGGAAATGCCTCCTTATTACGCGCAAAATAATGATTCCTCCACCTCACATCAGGGACCCACCGAAAGGGCCTCTGTATTTCGCGAAAAAAATGTTACCGCCGCTGAAAGCTCAGACCCACCAGCTATATCTTCGCACGCAAGGAAGTGCCTCCTTATTACGCTCAAAAAAATGAATACCCCCTGTTAGCTAGGACCCACCTTGGTGGGAGGCTGACTTGTGGGCCTACTAAGTTGACGGGGACGGAGGGCTTTGTCAACTTAGTCAATATGCACGATTCTAGCTCCAGTGACCGTACGATGTCCATCCAACGGCCGTAGTGCTTCTTCAACCTCTGGTCTTCTTGCTCCAGCCGCCCAAACCAGCGCCAGTCGTGCCTCGTGCTCCTGCCTCCCGTGGCCGGCTGCAATGCAGCGGAGGCCTCACCGCCCCCTAGTACTGCCACCACTGGCCAGGCCATCCCTCTACTCACCCACACCCCGTGTTATTCTGCGGCGACGACAGCCTCACACCGCAGCGAACCAGTGAACCCTCATACTCCTCTATGCGTGGGCATCCACTGTCGCATCTTCCCTGGCTCCGCGTCATCCCCTTCCTAGGCCTCGCCATCGTCCACCGCCCTGGTGCTCTCGGCACGGCGTGGTCAACGTGGTCAAGGAACGGCTTCCATTGGACGTGGACTGTACGTGCAGAGGCTGACAGCTGGGTCCACGGCCGCAGCAAGGAAGTGCCTCCTTATTACGTGCAAAATAATTATTCCTCCACCTGACAGCGGGGACCCACCAGACGAGCCACCGTATTTCGCCCCCCTGACTGCTGGGACCCACCAGCTACATCTTTGCACGCAAGGAAGTGCCTGACAGTCGGGACCCACCTGGTGGAAGCGTACGTAGCGTTGTCATTCTGGTCGCGAACGTGTACGTACATATATACTGGTCGATGTAGAGGCGCGCATGTGTCGTAGTAGAGGCACACACGTAACATGTACACGTACGTATAGCGGCCAGGGTGCAAGAAAGAAAATACGGCCACGTATGTGTACATACGGGCGGGGTCTCGAACGCCTACTCGCGCATACGTACGGCCAGGGCTCATGTACATGGTTGGGTCGGAACGGAGAAACAGCGTCGTCGTCGTGTTGATGGGGAGGCAACGGAATGCATCGTGTTCATGGGGAGGCAACGGAATGCGTCGTGTTCATCGGGAGGGCTTGGACGGAACAGGCGATAGAGACGAGGCCTGGCGTACCGCAGAACGGAGTAAACGGCCTTGTGTTCGACCGGCCACGTTCGAAACAGGATCCTGTTCATCGGGAGGGGTCTGGCGTACCGCAAAACAGAGGAAACGGACCTCCTATGGTCGAAACTGGGGTCATGTTGATCAGGAGGGGTGTGGCGTACCGCAAAACAGATGAAACAGACTTGTGTTGGAGCGCTACGGTCGAAACGGGGGTCTTGTTCATCGGGAGGGGTGTGGCGTACCACAAAACAGGACTCCACGGGATACTGTTCATCTCCACCGTCGACCCCCTCCAGCCTCCACGAGCTACTGTTCATCCACTGTCGACCTCCTCCAGCCTCCACCTGTGACAGTTCATCCACAGGCTCCCGTTCATCCAGCCTCCACCGCGCGCTACTCCACCGGCTACTGTTCAACCAGCCCTCTCCACGAGCTCCTGTTCAACCACCCCTCCATGGGCTACTATTCATCCTGTCCTCCACGGGGTGGTCCTGTTCATCCAGCTCTCCATGGGGTCCTGTTCCTCTAGCCCCAACCAGCTCGATCAATCGGGGTCCTGTTCATCCAGAGGCAACACCACGGGGTCCTGTTCATCCACCCCCACCGGGAACTGTTCATCCAACCCCCCCACCCCCCCCCCCCCGCAACGCTCACTGTTCATCCAGAGGCAGCATCGATCGGCTTCAGTTAGCAGCAGTTGCGAAGGAATCGCTCGATCGGGTTCAGTTAACTGTCATCGATCGATCGCTCCGGTTCAGTAACGCGTAGCCTGCAGTGCAATCGCTCGGGTTCAGTTAGAGCCCAACGCCTCACTCGGGTTCAGTTAGAGCCAACGCCTCGCACACACGCGCGTACGTGTACGAGAGAAGCGCGCATCGCTCGGCCCCCGACCTCCCACCGTAACCGGGAACTCCCCGAAATTTTCCTCCCCCTTGCTTCTACCATAGTTTTTTCCGTCATGGACGGCCCAAAGAATGTCATGCAGCCGCGTCTCCGGCCCGCCCAGGACGAAAAGCCCATTTTCTGTCATGATTTTTTGTCATAGAAGTAGGAGCCCACCACATCTATGATGATACCGGGTTTTGTCACAATTATCGTCATAGAGGTGTCATATGTATGACAGAAAAAAATTCCGTTCGGCCCAAAATGTCACGGATGTGTCCTTTTTTTGTAGTGGGCTCAGCAGCGAAATGAGGCACCACAAATGTTGAATATAGTCTCACAGAAAATAACCCGCCTATATGTACGTCTAACTGACGAAGGAGCAGCACCCCATGTGTCCTTCATGACTGCCATAATGATTCATTGCATTCTCCTTTTTTTATTCCATATATATATATATATACACACGTCTAATCTGATGTTCCACTAGTACTCCGCGGTATAAACATAATTGTCCTGCGTATAAAAATACAGCAGGGCGGAATAGTTGTTTTGTGAAAAGAAATCAACTTACACTTAATAAACAATATATAGGATAAATATCACATGATTTATCCCGGTGTCAGCTCTGTACGCAGACCCTGTCTCCAGGTCTAGCTTACCCTTAAAATATTGTGGGCTTCAACTTCTTCCAGTTGTGACATAGAGGCAAAATTACTGATGGCTCTGAGCAGGCAAAACGAGGCCGAAGTGGAAGTGGAACGAGGGCGGCTCGAGGTGGCTCACAGGTGACCCAGGAGGCAGGCGCCTCGAGGAAAGGATGCGGCTGGCTTTGTTTCCGGGTCGTGGGTTGTTTTCCCCCCTTTTTTTCTTGTGTGCCCACGTGATGTCTGGCGCCTGTCCTGATCTGGTCTGATATTTATATGAGGGTACGTAACTAATGCTCCTTTGGCCTCAGATCTTTGTGAGACTTTGTGACCCGTGCTAATCCATTTGATGAATAGTACCTGTACTAGACCTTCCGTGAGATGTACTAATAGTAGTACTTTTCCATATTCTCCCTTTCTTTCAGCCTTTGACTTCCGCAGATTACCCTGCATGTGCGTGCATCATCCAACAGGGCTACCGGGCACATGCCTCGAGCACGTGTTTGTCCAGGGCCTTGGGCGTCTGCTACCATAGTTTTTTTCATAGGCGACAGCAATAACAGCTGATTCAATGTGACCGCTCATTACTTTGTTGTTGCTATTGTCCACTCACGGTCGTTGGTCATCGCCAATATGATTTCTACTATCCAGAAGATCAAAGCTCTCCTGATTGCTGCCAAACCAATCGGTTTAGCCGATCGGTCACAATAAACCGGCCGCTTTTAATCAATCTGGTAGGCATCGTCTAGTTTGAGTATGCAACACGGGCATGGGCCCGAGTCCAACTCTAGTATGACTCGGTGTTATTGCTTCTGCTTTATGCTTCCGAGTGGCCGAATCCGTATTGTCCTCCGGTGCAGAAGTAAAGTCCCTGACGTTCATTAAAGAAAATCTGACCAGCTAAAATCTCAATCACGCGCACAATGCTCCGCGGGAACAGCTGCCCTCGGGAAAGCCAACCCTATTTTTTCTTAAATTCAAATCTCATAGATTATAAATCTGAACCAATGAATTTGAAGTTGATGCAGATCTTTCAAACCGGCTCTTCTTATCCGGAAAATACTCTTCTCGATCCCTCCGAGAAATCCCTCCAAGAACTGAACACCACCGTGCGTGAGCCCCAAGGTGGGCGCCAACTGTCGTGGAATTGTCACGGCAGATGTCCTAGTGTGAGGACTTAGTCGTGAGGCCAACGCATCTTTGTAGTAGCTTGACAGGGGTTGAGAGAAATCGAGAGGCGCAACACAAGACAAGGATTTAGACAGCTTCGGGCCCCGGGAAACATCATCCGGTAATAGACCTACATGTGGTTTGTGGCTAGATCTCATTATGCTCATGAGGGAGTCGCCGTAAACCGGCTCTCCTAGTTGTGTCTAGCCTTAAGATTATTTTTCTCTCCCTTTGGGAAGCCCTGCCCCTCCTTATATATGTTGAAGGGGTGGTTTACATGACTAGTCCTAGTTGGATTAGGATTACTCCATTACAAGTGGAGTCCTAGTCTTGCTTCCTTTGCAGGAGAATATTCCTTGTGCTTTCCTCATAAACCGGCCCACCATTAACATGAAACGGCCTTCTGGGCCTTGGGCCTTGTCATCCGTCTGACCCGCCCGTCGGATCACCAGTGACTCATAATGTTCAGGCAGGTTGCTTGTAAACCGCCAAGTCAGGGCGGGTCGCCAGTGAATCGTCAAGTGTCAGCCGGGTCTCAAATAAACCGCCAAGTCCGGCCGGGTCATATTTCCGGCCAGGTCATACCGCGGGGTAGATCCCCGACACATACAACGATCCGGCTCGCTGATCTCTACTTTCTTTATGCGCTGCAGGTCGCGGAGACTAGTTCTCGCGGCGGGCGATGATCTCTTCCATCAGTTTCATGTCCTTAATACGCTGCTTGGCAGCATCCATGGATTCCTCCACCAGCCTGTTGCGCTCGATACGGAGCATGGCATTCTCGTCCATAAGTTTCTTGATGATGACGCATGTCCTCTGCAACAAGGCAGCGGTCGCCTCCTCCTGCTTTGCCCTTCCGGCGATCTTCGCCCTCAGCAGGTCACGCTCGCCCCGGAGCTTCGCATTGCCCTCCCCTAGTTGCCGGATGACGCCGGTAGCCTCGTCCTGCAACCTCGCCCAGCCGGAGATCTGATCCATCTGGCTATGGACCATCGCATGCATGCACCTGTAAGAGTCCTCGCCTGCCTACGAGAAATTTTCCCAGGCCGCTGCGGCGTGGCGGGAAATCTCTGCTGCTTCTGCGGCGTGGCCGGACCAGTCTGCTACATCGATGGCGCGGTGGGACCTCTGTGCTGCTTCGGCGGTGCGGCGGGACCTCTGTGCTGCTACTGCTACGCGGCTGGACATGTCGGTTGCTTTCGTGGCGAGGCGGGACATCTCTCGTGCTTCCTCTTCCATGCTCACCTCTCCCTGGTGGAAATCTCTCGACCCAGAACTCACGCTGGCCATGGCTTGATTGACTTGATTGTTTTTTGTGGATGAGGAGTTGAGGAGGAATGTGCAATCATCTTAGCATAGTAGTATTTATAATTGAGTTCTACTAATACGCTCCTAAGTGGGAAACCGTTTAGGTTGTGATAGGTGTGATTAGGTTTGCAATTAAATATAGCGTGGTAGTAGTAGTAATTTGGAATGTGATGAGACGCGCTCAAAATTTATTGACGGTTCTAGTTTCGAAGTGCGGCACTATTCCTGGATGGCGTAACGTTGGCACGTTTTCTCGGCCGTGGTGTAGCATATGCCATGGTACTTGTTCTTTTTCTACTGCTGTGTACGTGCAAAAACTGGCACCATCGGATACATATCTTATGCTTGGCGTTTGACAGGAATAGCCTCGTGGCGAGCTGTAGACTAGTCTTTTTTTCAAACGCATTACACCTATCTCTCGGGACTTCTCGCACGCACCATCACTGCTCCCTAGGTCGATGCCACCCACATACACTTGTACTCTAAAAAGAGGTGCACGCACGCACTCGTCCTCTCTCACACATGCATCTGTAGCTATGAATTGTAGTGTTCTCAACCATGCGATTGGCTCTATCATAGGTTTCATGTTGCTCCTTGGCCTTGAGATTGAGAAGTTTAAAACGCGAAGGCTAAGATGGAGGCGCGAGGTTTTGTTTAATGTGCGGGCCGCACACGGCACCAACACGACACGAGCTTCGTCTGCCTAGTGCGCATGCAGTCGGGTGAGTTGTCCAAGTATAGACACAACCGACACAACCAGGCCCTTGTTGGTATCCGCGCCTTGACTTTGGCTGGTCATAGTGGAGAGTAACATAGACTAGTTACTGAAGGAAATATGCCCTAGAGGCAATAATAAAGTTATTATTTATTTCCTTATATCATGATAAATGTTTATTATTCATGCTAGAATTGTATTAACCGAAAACTTAGTACATGTGTGAATACATAGACAAACAAAGTGTCACTAGTATGCCTCTACTTGACTAGCTCGTTGAATCAAAGATGGTTAAGTTTCCTAGTGAACTTGGCCAGGGCTGGATACCCGAGGATGGCATTGTACGTCAGGCGGATGTGCGCGACGTCGAAGTCGATGAGCTCGGTGCGGTAATTCTTGCGCTCCCCGAAGGTGACAGGCAGGCGTACTTGCCCTATCGGTGTGGTGGAACCGTCAGTCACTCTAGAGAAAGGCTTGGTTGGCTGGAGCTGCTCATAGGGCACTTGGAGGTTGTCGAACATGTCGACGGATAGGATGTTGAGCCCTGCGCCGCCGTCGATGAGAGTCTTGGTGACTTTCACATTGCTGATGAATGGGGAGCACAGCATAGGGAGTGTTCCAGCGGTGGCTGCACACTTGAGCTGATCCGCCGAGTTGAAGGTGATGGCGCATTGGGACCACCTGAGCGGGCGTGTGGCCTCGAGCTTGGGGAGCGCCGCGTTCACCTCCCGAGCGAACGGTTTGAAGATGCACTGAGAGGCTGGGGCCTGAGCACCACCCAAGATGCAAGCGATCGCACGCGGGTCCTGGAAGTCCCCAGCCCCCTTGTCCTAGTGGTGGTCATCGTTCCTTCTTGGCAGCGGCAACGGGGGAAGACCGGTGTTGCCCTGGGGCGATCCTCACAAGGCGGGTCCCTCCAAGCGTCCTCGCGAGGTTGGTCCTACCAGCGGTCCTCACGAGGCCGGTCCCGCCACTCCTGGCGCGGGCCATGGTCATCCCAGCGTCCGCCTTTGCGTCCTCCTCCACGTTCGTAGCCCCGGTCATTGCGCTCGGGGCGTCGACCGAAGCGTCCTTCCCGTATGGCCCTGAGCTCTTGACAGTCGTTGGTGTTGTGGGTGTTCAGGTTGTGGAAGGCGCAGAACGGACGGCCGTTCTTGGATGACTCGGGCTGATCTCTGCCTCGCTTGGTGTCGGGATCCACTGCGAGCACCACTGCCTCTTTGCACTTCACGTCCTTGGCCTTGGCCTTCTTCTCCTCTGCTCCTGCAGCTGGCAGCTCGAGGAGAGAGAGGCGCCCCTCCTCAGCTCTTGCGCACTTGGTCACCAGGTTGAACAGCTCCTGAGATGTGCAAAGCTCCTCGTGGATAGCCAGCTCTTCCTTCATCTTGACATCACGGACGCCGTCTGAGAATGCGGAGATGATGGCTTCGTCCGTGAACTTGGGGATCTTGAGGCGGGTGTTGTTGAAGCGCTGGATGTACTTCTGGAGGGTCTCTCCTGGCTGTTGCTTGATGCGGCGTAGATCACCCGCGGCCGGTGGGCGGTCGCGAGTGCCCTGGAAGTTGGTGACGAAGCAGTCGCGCATCTCGTCCCAGGAGGAGATCGAGCCGTGCTGCAGGTTCAGGAGCCAGGAGCGGGCCCCATCCTTGAGAGCCATGGGAAACCAGTTCGCCATGACTTCTGCGTCGCCGTTGGCCGCTTCGATACTCAACTCATAGAGCTGCAGGAACTCTGTGGGGTTTGTGGTGTCGTCGTATCGAGGAGGTACATCTGGCTTCAACTTGCCTGGCCAGGCGAAGCTATGCAGTTCGGGGGTGAAGGCATGGCAACCAGCCATGGTCGCCGGGGCCCGCTTCGGAGGTGGAGCTAGGTCTTGGCGAGGTCCACGCTGCGCCACTGCAAGCGGCACGCGGTCTTGGCGAGGTGGCGCGGGGAGCGCCGGTGCAGCTTCTTGCGGCCGCGGGATTTCTTGGCAGCTTCTTTCTTCACGCGCGGGCGTCGGGCGCGGTGGATCATGCCGCGGAGGCGCGCGTCTTGGTGCCAAGGCACCGTCTTGGGGTCGAGGCGGTGGAGGCACGCCATGAGCCCCGTCGCCCGAGGCTGGTTGAGGTGGAGGTAGAGAGTGGGACGGCGTTGGAGAGCCCCCTGCGGCACGGACGAGCTTGGCGACGCGGTCGAGCCACTCCTCATAGAGGTCGTCGACGGGGCGGTAATGCAGGAGCTTGTTCGCCGCAATGAGCGCGGCCCGTGCCTCCATGGGAGCACGGTGTGCGTGAGACGAAGAACCAGCAGGGGTGAGTGATGGAGTAGCGGTGCGGCCGTCATGCCGCACTGAAGGATGCAGTGAAGACGCCTACTGCTCGTTCTTCACCGGGCCGGTGGCGGCGTTGGCGGCGGGAGACAGAGAACGACGAGGCGGCCCGTCGACGGGAGCCGTTTGAGCGACGCGGGAGGCGAGGGCAGCCCTATGCTCAGCTCGAGCACGGCGAGCGTCCGCCATGGAGACGACGGAGCGACGGAGCGACAGACTGACGGAAAGGAAGCTACGGCGCACCCCTACCTGGCGCGCCAAATGTCGGACATGGGGCTCCGGCTATCCCTTAAGGTTCGAACACTGGGGTGCTCGTGAAGTCTTTCCCTCCTACCGATCTACGCTCTAGCTCGATAAGATCTTGTGGACGAACTCGACGAACTCACGACACAGAAAGACACGGGGTTTATACTGGTTTAGGCCAGGTGTAATACCCTACTCCAGTGTGGTGGTGGTGGAGTGCCTCTTGGGCTGATGATGAACAATACAAGGGGAAGAACAGCCTCCTGAGGTTGAGGTGTTCTTGCGCGTATGAACTTGTGGTGTATCCCTGGGTCTGATGAGATCTCTCCCTCCCCCCTAGTCCTGTCTCTCTCACTCTTGACCCTCTCTTTTCTCTACTATGGTGGCTAGTCCTATTTATAGAGGCCCTAGTCCTCTTCCCAAATATTGAGCGGGAAGGGAGCCAACAATGGCGGGCTAATTCGAAGGGGGACAGCTAGTACGAGCCATCCTGACAAAAGTAGTCTTCGCCTGCACAAAGCTCTGGTGGTGACGCTGTCTTGGGCTCCACAATGACCTCCGTCTTGGAGTCCATGGTCTTGGTCTTGTTGCACCGAAATGGCAACCTTTGCCTGAGGCCTTGGTACTCCACGGCTGCGCTTGCCTCCTTTGCACCAAAGGGGAAACAAGGACGCTGTGCGCGCTCGCGCCCGCCTGGCGCCCGCCTTGTGTCAATCAACATGGCTCACGTCACGAGAGCCTCGTGAGGTTCGCCTCGCCTTGATATCTCTGCACCTCGCGAGCCTGCCTGACTAGGCCGCTCGGGAGGAGGTCTTGCGTCGTCCGCCTCGCGAGGGTCTTGGATGCTTTGTTGATGAAGATGGGTCATACGGCCTACTGGCTCAGTCACGCCGCGGGCCGCAGGCAGGCAACTCTGGGGACCCCCGTTCCCAGAACGCCGACAAGCACATCACTACAAGACTTGCAAGCAATGTGACTAATGAGTTAGTTACGGGATGATGCATTGCGGAACGAGTAAAGAGACTTGCCGGTAACGAGATTGAACTAGGTATTGAGATACCGATGATCAAATCTCGGGCAAGTAACATATCGATGACAAAGGGAACAACGTATGTTGTTATGTGGTTTGACCGATAAAGATCTTCGTAGAATATGTAGGAACCAATATGAGCATCCAGGTTCCGCTATTGGTTATTGACCGGAGACATGTCTCGGTCATGTCTACATAGTTCTCGAACCCGTAGGGTCCGCACGCTTAACGTTCGGTGACAATCAGTATTATGAGTTTATGTGATTTGATGTACCGAAGGTTCTTCGGAGTCCCAGATGAGATCGGGGACATGACGAGGAGTGTTAAAATGGTCGAGACGTAAAGATCGATATATTGGACGACTATATTCGAACATCGGAAAGGTTTCAAGTGATTCGGGTATTTTCGGAGTACCGGGGAGTTACGAAATACGAGGAAGAAGAATTGGGCCTCATGGGCCAAGTGGTTGAAGAGAGGAGGCAGGGCATGCGGCCCCCTAGCCCAAACCGAATTGGACTAGCGGGGCAGCCCCCCTTTCCTCCTTTTCCTCCCTCTCCTTCCTTCTCCCCTTCCCCCTTCCTTTCCTCCTCCTAGTAGGAGTAGGAAAGGGGAGTCCTACTCCTACTAGGAGGAGGACTCCTCCTCCTCGCGCGCCCTAGGAGGGCCGGCCGGCCTCCCCCCTTGCTCCTTTATATACAGGGGCAGGGGGCACCCTAGAACACACAAGTTGATCATTGATCCCTTAGCCATGTGCGGTGCACCCCTCCACCATAACCCACCTCGATCATATCGTAGTGGTGCTTAGGCGAAGCCCTGTGTCGGTAGCAACATCGTCACCGTCATCACGCCATCGTGCTGATGGAACTCTCCTGTGAAGCTCTGCTCAATCGGAGTTCGTGGGACGTCATCGAGTTGAACGTGTGCTAAACTCAGAGGTGCCGTATGTTCGGTACTTGGATCGGTCGAATCGTGAAGACGTATGACTACATCAACCGCGTTCTGATAACGCTTCCGCTTACGGTCTACGAGGGTACGTGGAAGATATTCTTCTCTCTAGTTGATATGCATCACCATGATCTTGCGTGTGCGTAGGAATTTTTTTGAAATTACTGCGTTTCCCAACAGTGGATCCGAGCCAGGTTTATGTGTAGATGTTATATGCATGAGTAGAACACAAAGGAGTTGTGGGCGTGGGTATATACATATTGCTTGCCGTCACTAGTTGATTCTTGATTCAGCGGCATTGTTGGATGAAGCGGCCCAGACCGACATTACGTGTACGCTTACGCAAGACTGGTTCTACCGACGTGCTTCGCACACAGGTGGCTAGTGGGTGTTTGTTTCTCTAGCTTTAGTTGAATTGGATTCAGTGAATAGGGTTCTTTCTGAAGATCAAAAATCAATCACTATGCCACGTTGTGATTTTTTATGCGTAGGTAAGAACGGTTCTTGCTCAGCCCGTAGCAGCCACGTAGAACTTGTAACAACAAAGTAGAGGATGTCTAACTTGTTTTTGCAGGGCATGTTGTGATGTGACATGGTCAATACGTAATGAGATATAAATTGTTGTATGAGATGATCATGTTTTGTTGAAGTTATCGGCAACTGGCAGAAGCCTTATGGTTGTCTCTTTATTGCATAAGATGCAAGTGCCATGTAATTGCTTTAATTTATCGCTATGCGATAGCAATAGTTGCAAAAGTAATAGCTAGTGAGACGACCATGTGACGAAACGTTGATAAAAGATCAAGATGATGGAGATCATGGTGTCATGCCGGTAACAATGGAGATCATGACAGTACTTTGCAGATGGAGATCAAAAGCACAAGATGATGATGGCCATATCATGTCACATATTTGGATTGCATGTGATGTTTATCTTTTATACATCTTATTTTTGCTTAGTTCGGCAGTAGCATTATAAGATGATCTCTCACTAAATTTCAAGGTACAAGTGTTCTCCCTTAGTATGCACTATTGCCGAAGTTGTCGTGCCGAGACACCACGTGATGATTGATACGTCTCCAACATATCTATAATTTTTGATTGCTCCATGCTATATTATCTACTGTTTTGGACATTATTGGGCTTTATTATACACTTTTATATTATTTTTGGGACTAACCTATTAACCGGACGCCCAGCCCAGAATTGTTGTTTTTTGCCTGTTTTAGGGTTTTGAAGAACAGGAATATCAAACAGAGTCCAAACGAAATGAAACCTTCGGGAACGTGATTTTCTCAACGAACAAGACCCAACAGACTTGGACCCTACGTCAAGACACAAAAGAGGAGGCCACGAGGTAGGGGGCGCGCCTACCCCCAGGTGCGCCCTCCATCCTCGTGGGCCCCCTGTTGCTCCACCGACGTACTCCTTCCTCCTATATATACCTACGTACCCCCAAACGATTATATATGGAGCCAAAACCCTAATTCCACCGCCGCAACTTTCTGTATCCACGAGATCCCATCTTGGGGCCTGTTCTGGAGCTCCGCCGGAGGGGCATCGATCACGGAGGCCTTCTACATCAACACCATAGCCCCTCCGATGAAGTGTGAGTAGTTTACCTCAGACCTACGGGTCCATAGTTAGTAGCTAGATGGCTTCTTCTCTCTTTTTGGATCTCAATACAATGTTCTCCCCCTCTCTTGTGGAGATCTATTCGATGTAATCTTCTTTTTGCGGTGTGTTTGTTGAGATCGATGAATTGTGGGTTTATGATCAAGTTTATCTATGAACAATATTTGAATCTTCTCTGAATTCTTTTATGTATGATTGGTTATCTTTGCAAGTCTCTTCGAATTATCAGTTTGGTTTCGCCTACTAGATTGATCTTTCTTGCAATGGGAGAAGTGCTTAGCTTTGGGTTCAATCTTGCGGTGTCCTTTCCCAGTGACAGTAGGGGCACCAAGGCACGTATTGTATTGTTGCCATCGAGGATAACAAGATGTGGTTTTCATCATATTGCATGAGTCTATCCCTCTACATCATGTCATCTTGCTTAAGGCGTTACTCTGTTTTTAACTTAATACTCTAGATGCATGCTGGATAGCGGTCGATGAGTGGAGTAATAGTAGTAGATGCAGTCAGGAGTCGGTCTACTTGTCTCGGACGTGATGCCTATATACATGATCATACCTAGATATTCTCATAACTATGCTCAATCTGTCATTTGCTCAACAGTAATTTGTTCACCCACCGTAGAATACTTATGCTCTCGAGAGAAGCCACTAGTGAAACCTATGGCCCTCGGGTCTATCTTTATCATATTAGTGTCCTACTACTTAGTTATTTCCTTTGCTTTTTACTTTGACTTTATTTTACTTTGCGTCTTTATCACAAAAATACCAAAAATATTATCTTATCATATCTATCAGATCTCACTCTCGTAAGTGGCCGTGTAGGGATTGACAACCCCTATTCGCGTTGGTTGCGAGGATTTATTTGTTTTGTGTAGGTACGAGGGACTCACACGTAGCCTCCTACTGGATTGATACCTTGGTTCTCAAAAACTGAGGGAAATACTTACGCTACTTTGCTGCATCATCCCTTCCTCTTCGGGGAAAACCAACGCAGTGCTCAAGATGTAGCAAGAAGGATTTCTTGCGCCGTTGCCGGGGAGGTCTACGCAAAATTCAACATACCAAGTACCCATCACATACCCTTATCTCCTACATTACATTATTTGCCATTTGCCTCTCGTTTTCCTCTCCCCCACTTCACCCTTGCCGTTTTATTCGCCCTCTCTCTCTCTCTATCCTCCCTCTCTTTCTCTATTTGCCTTTTTTCCGCTTGCTTTCTGTTTGCTTGTGTGTTAGTTTGCTTGCTTGTCACGATGGGTCAAGATAACACTAAATTGTGTGATTTTACCAATACCAACAACAATGATTTTATTAGCACTCCGATTGCTCCTCTTACCGATGCTGAATCTTGTGAAATTAATACTGCTTGCTGAATCTTGTCATGAAAGATCCGTTTTCCGGGCTTCCTAGTGAAGATGCCACTACCCATCTAAATAGCTTTTTTGATTTGTGTGATATGCAAAAGAAGAAAGATGTGGATAATGATATTGTTAAGTTGAAGATATTTCCTTTTTCTCTTAGAGATTGTGCTAAAGCTTGGTTTTCGTCTTTGCCTAAAAATAGTATTGATTCATGGAACAAGTGCAAAGATGCTTTTATCTCTAAGTATTTTCCTCCCACTAAGATCATCTCTCTTAGAAACGATATTATGAATTTTAAGCAACTTGATCATGAACATGTTGCACAAGCTTGGGAGAGAATGAAACTAATGATACGTAATTGCCCTACTCATGGTTTAAATTTGTGGATGATTATACAATTTTTTTATGCCGGATTGAATTTTGCTTCTAGAAATCTTTTAGATTCGGCCGCGGTAGGCACTTTTATGGAAATCACTTTAGGAGAAGCTACTAAACTCCTAGATAATATTATGGTTAATTATTCTCAATGGCATACTGAAAGATCTACCAATAAAAAGGTGCATGCGATAGAAGAAATTAATGTTTTAAGTGGAAAGATGGATGAACTTATGAAATTATTTGCTAATAAGAATGTTTCTTCTAATCCTAATGATATGCCCTTGTCTACTTTGATTGAGAATAATAATGAATCTATGGATGTGAATTTTGTTGGTAGGAACAATTTTGGTAACAACGCGTATAGAGGAAATTTCAACCCTAGGCCTTATCCTAGTAATCCCTCTAATAATTATGGTAATTCCTACAACAATTCTTATGCAAATTATAATAAGATGCCCTCTGATTTTTAATCTAATATTAAAGAATTTATTACTTCGCAAAAGAATTTTAATGCTTTGATTGAAGAAAAATTGCTTAAGATTGATGATTTGGCTAGGAACATTGATAGAATTGCTCTTGACATTGATTCTTTGAAACATAGATCTATTCCACCTAAGCATGATATCAATGAGTCTCTCAAAACCATGAGAATTTCCATTGATGAGTGCAAAGAAAGAACCGCTAGGATACGTGCTAAGAAAGATGTCTTTATAAGAGCGTGTTCTTCTAGTTCCTATGAAAATAAAGATGAAGATCTAAAAGTTATTGATGTGTCCCCTATTAAATCTTTGTTTCGCGATATGAATCTTGATAATGATGGGACTGAATATGATCCACCTTTACCTAGAAGGTGTTCCAAGAATTCGGATTTTTTTTATCTTGCTGCTAAAATTGATAAAAGTGGGATTGAAGAAATTAAAACCCTAGATGTTGCTAAACCCACTATTATGGATTTCAAGGAATTTAACTATGAAAATTGCTCTTTGATTGATTGTATTTCCTTGTTGCAATCCATGCTAAATTCTCCTCACGCTTATAGTCAAAATAAAGCGTTTACTAAACATATCGTTGATGCCTTGATGCAATCTTATGAAGAAAAACTTGAATTGGAAGTTTCTATCCCTAGAAAACTTTATGATGAGTGGGAACCAACTACTAAAATTAAAATTAAAGATCATGAATGCTATGCTTTTTGTGATTTGGGTACTAGTGTTTCCACGATTCCAAAGACTTTGTGTGATTTGTTAGGTTTCCGTGATTTTGATGATTGCTCTCTAAACTTGCACCTTGCGGATTCCACTATTAAGAAACCTATGGGAAGAATTAATGATGTTCTTATTGTTGCAAATAGGAATTATGTGCCCGTAGATTTTATTGTTCTTGACATAGATTGCAATCCTTCATGTCCTATTATTCTTGGTAGACCTTTCCTTAGAACGATTGGTGCAATTATTGATATGAAGGAAGGAAATATTAGATTCCAATTTCCATTAAGGAAAGGCATGGAACACTTTCCTAGAAAGAAAATTAAATTACCTTATGAATCTATTATGAGAGCCACTTATGGATTGCCTACCAAAGATGGCAATACCTAGATCTATTCTTGCTTGTTATGCCTAGCTAGGGGCGTTAAACGATAGCGCTTGTTGGGAGGCAACCCAATTTTATTTTTATTACTTGCTTTTTGCTCCTGTTTAGTAATAAATAATTTATCTAGACTCTGTTTTGGTTGTGTTTTTTGTGTTTAATTAGTGTTTGTGCCAAGTAGAACCGTTGGGAAGACTTGGGGAATGTCTTGTTACGCTTGCTGTAAAAAAACAGAAACTTTAGCGCTCACGAGAACTGCTGCCATTTTTATTTGGAGAGTGCTATTTAGTTAATTCTTTTTGAAGATGATTAATAGTTACATTCCTCACGTCCAGATATTTATTTTTGAATTTTTGGGGTTCCATATCTTGCGCTAGCTACAGATTACTACAGACTGTTCTGTTTTTGACAGATTCTGTTTTTCGTGTGTAGTTTGCTTATTTTGATGAATCTATGGCTAGTAAAATAGTTTATAAACCATAGAGAAGTTGGAATACAGTAGGTATAAAACCAATATAAATAAATAATGAGTTCATTACAGTACCTTGAAGTGATCTTTTATTTTCTTTCGCTAACGGAGCTCACGAGATTTTCTACTTTAAGTTTTGTGTTGTGAAGTTTTCAAGTTTTGGGTAAAGATTTGATGGATTATGGAACAAGGAGTGGCAAGAGCCTAAGCTTGGGGATGCCTATGGCACCCCCAAGATAATCTAAGGACACCTAAAAGCCAAAGCTTGGGGATGCCCCGAAAGGCATCCCCTCTTTCGTCTACTTCTATCGGTAACTTTACTTGGAGCTATATTTTTATTCACCACATGATACGTGTTTTGTTTGGAGCGTCTTGTATTATTTGAGTCTTTGATTTTTAGTTTACCACAATCATCCTTGCTGTACACACCTTTTGAGAGAGACATACATGATTTGGAATTTGTTAGAATACTCTATGTGCTTCGCTTATATCTTTTGAATTATATAGTTTTGCTCTAGTACTTCACTTATATCTTTTAGAGCACGGTGGTGGATTTGTTTTATAGAAACTATTGATCTCTCATGCTTCACTTAGATTATTTTTAGAGTCTTAATAGCATGGTAATTTGCTTAAATTCCTAATATGCTAGGTATTCAAGATTAGTAAAATTTTCTTAAGAGTGTTTTGAATACTAAGAGAAGTTTAATGCTTGATGATTGTTTTGAGATATGGAGGTAATAATATCAAAGTAGTGTTAGTTGAGTAGTTGTGAAATTGAGAAATACTTGTGTTGAAGTTTGCAAAGTCCCGTAGCATGCACGTATGGTATACGTTATGTAACAAATTTGAAACATGAGGTGTTATTTGATTGTCTTCCTTATGAGTGGCGGTCGGGGACGAGTGATGGTCTTTTCCTACCAATCTATCCCCCTAGGAGCATGCGCGTAGTACCAAGGTTTATGATGACTTGTAGATTTTTGCAACAAGTATGTGAGTTCTTTATGACTAATGTTGAGTCCATGGATTATACACACTCTCACCCTTCCATCCTTGCTTGCCTCTTCGGTACCGTGCATTGCCCTTTCTCACATTGAGAGTTGGCGCAAACTTCGCCGGTGCATCCAAACCCTGTGATATGATACGCTCTTTCACACATAAACCTCCTTATATCTTCCTCAAAACAGCCACCATACCTACCTATTATGGCATTTCCATAGCCATTCCGAGATATATTGCCATGCAACTTTCCACCATTTCGTTCATCATGACACATTCATCATTGTCATATTAATTAGCATGGTCATGTAGTTGACATAGTATTTGTCGCAAAGCCACCATTCATAATTCTTTCATACATGTCACTCTTGGTCCATTACATATCCCGGTACACCGCTGGAGGCATTCATATAGAGTCATATTTTGTTCTAGAATCGAGTTGTAATCATTGAGTTGTAAATAAATAGAAGTGTGATGATCATCATTTTCTAGAGCATTGTCCCAAGTGAGGAATATATAAAAAAAGAAAAAAAAGAGAAGGCCCAAAAAAAGAGAAAGGCCATAATAAAAGAGAAGGCCCAAAAAAATGAGAGAAAAAGAGAGAAGGGACAATGTTACTATCCTTTGCCACACTTGTGCTTCAAAGTAGCACCATAATCTTCATGATAGAGAGTCTCTTGTTTTGTCATTTTCATATACTAGTGGGAATTTTTCATTATAGAACTTGGCTTGTATATTCCAACAATGGGCCTCCTCAAGTGCCCTAGGTTTTCGTGAGCAAGCAAGTTGGATGCACACCCACTTAGTTTCTTTTGTTGAGCTTTCATACATTTATAGCTCTAGTGCATCTGTTGCATGGCAATCCCTACTCCTTGAATTAACATCAATCGATGGGCATCTCCATAGCCCATTGATTAGCCTCGTTGATGTGAGATTTTCTCCTTTCTTGTCTTCTCCACATAACCCCCCTCATTATATTCTATTCCACCCATAGTTCTATGTCCATGGCTCGCGCTCACATATTGCATGAAAGTTTATATGTTTGAGATTACTAAATTATGAAACAATTGCTTGGCTTGTCATCGGGGTTGTGCATGATGAGAACATTCTTGTGTGACGAAAATGAAACATGACTAAACTATATCATTTTGTAGGGATGAACTTTCTTTGGCCATGTTATTTTGAGAAGACATAATTGCTTAGTTAGTATGCTTGAAGTATTATTATTTTTATGTCAATATGAACTTTTGTCTTGAATCTTTCGGATCTGAATATTCATACCACAATTAAGAAGAATTACATTAAAATTATGCCAAGTAGCACTCTGCATCAAAAATTCTGTTTTTATCATTTACCTACTCGAGGACGAGCAGGAATTAAGCTTGGGGATGCTTGATACGTCTCCAACGTATCTATAATTTTTGATTGCTCCATGCTATATTATCTACTGTTTTTGACATTATTAGGCTTTATTATACACTTTTATATTATTTTTGGGACTAACCTATTAACTGGAGGCCCAGCCTAGAATTGGTGTTTTTTGCCTGTTTTAGGGTTTCAAAGAAAAGGAATATCAAACAGAGTCCAAACGGAATGAAACCTTCGGGAACGTGATTTTGTCAACGAACAAGACCCGACAGACTTGGACCCTACGCCAAGACACAAAAGAGGAGGCCACGAGGTACGGGGGCGCACCTACCCCCAGGGGCGTCCTCCACCCTCGTGGGCCCCCTGTTGCTCCACCGACGTACTCCTTCCTCCTATATATACCTACGTACCACCAAATGATCATATACGGAGCCAAAACCCTAATTCCACAGCCGCAACTTTCTGTATCCACGAGATCCCATCTTGGGGCCTGTTCCGGAGCTCCGTCGGAGGGGGCATCGATCACGGTGGGCTTCTACATCAACACCATAGCCCCTCCAATGAAGTGTGAGTAGTTTACCTCAGACCTATGGGTCCATAGTTAGTAGCTAGATGGCTTCTTCTCTCTTTTTGGATCTCAATACAATGTTCTCCCCCTCTCTTGTGGAGATCTATTCGATGTAATCTTCTTTTTGCGATGTGTTTATTGAGACCGATGAATTGTGGGTTTATGATCGAGTTTATCTATGAACAATATTTGAATCTTCTCTGAATTCTTTTATGTATGATTGGTTATCTTTGCAAGTCTCTTCGAATTATCAGTTTGGTTTGTCATACTAGATTGATCTTTCTTGCAATGGGAGAAGTGCTTAGCTTTGGGTTCAATCTTGCGGTGTCCTTTCCCAGTGACAGTAGGGGCACCAAGGCATGTATTGTATTTTTGCCATCGAGGATAACAAGATGGGGTTTTCATCATATTGCATGAGTCTATCCCTCTACATCATGTCATCTTGCTTAAGGCATTACTCTGCTTTTAAATTAATACTCTAGATGCATGCTGGATAGCGGTCGATGAGTGGAGTAATAGTAGTAGATGCAGGCAGGAGTCGGTCTACTTGTCTCAGACGTGATGCCTATATACATGATCATACCTAGATATTCTCATAACTATGCTCAATTCTGTTAATTGCTCAACAGTAATTTGTTCACCCACCATAGAATACTTATGCTCTCGAGAGAAGCCACTAGTCAAACCTATGGCCCCCGGGTCTATCTTTATCATATTAATCTCCTACTACTTAGTTATTTCCTTTGCTTTTTTACTTTGCCTTTATTTTACTTTGCGTCTTTATCACAAAAATACCAAAAATATTATCTTATCATATCTATCAGATCTCACTCTCGTAAGTGGCCATGTAGGGATTGACAACCCCTATTCGCATTGGTTGCGAGGATTTATTTGTTTTATGCAGGTACGAGGGACTCGCGCGTAGCCTCCTACTGGATTGATACCTTGGTTCTCAAAAACTGAGGGAAATACTTACGCTACTTTGCTGCATCACCCCTTCCTCTTCGGGGAAAACCAACGCATTGCTCAAGAGGTAGCAATGATCGGGTGTGATAAGCTCAACGTTCATCTACAACTCGTGTAAGAAAGTTTTGCACACGCAGAATACTCGGGTTAAACTTGACGAGCCTAGCATATGCAGATATGACCTCGGAACACTGAGACCGAAAGGTCGAGCGTGAATCATATAGTAGATATGATCAACATAGTGATGTTCACCATTGAATACTACTCCATCTCACGTGATGATCGGACATGGTTTAGTTGATTTGGATCACGTGATCATTTAGATGACTAGAGGGATGTCTATCTAAGTGGGAGTTCTTAAGTAATATGATTAATTGAACTTTAATTTATCATGAACTTAGTCATGATAGTATTTGCATAACTATGTTGTAGATCAATAGCTCGTGATGTACCTCCCCATTTATTTTGATATGTTCCTAGAGAAAAACTAAGTTGAAAGATGTTTGTAGCAATGATGCATATTGGATCCGTGATCTGAGGATTATCCTCATTGCTGCACAGAAGAATTATGTCCTTGATGCACCGCTAGGTGACAGACCAATTACAGGAGCAGATGCAGACGTTATGAATGTTTGGCGAGCTCGATATGATGACTAATTGATAGTTTAGTGCACCATGCTTTACGGCTTAGAATCGGGGCTTCAAAGATGTTTTGAACGCCACGGAGCATATCAGATGTTCCAAGAGTTGAAATTAGTATTTCAGACTCATGCCCATGTCAAAAGGTATGAGACCTGTGACAAGCACTTTGCCTACAAGATGGAGAAGAATAGCTCAGCTAGTGAGCATGTGCTCATAATGTCTGAGTACTACAATCACTTGAATTAAGTGGGAGTTAATCTTCTAGATAAGATAGTGATTGCAGAATTCTCTAGTCACTATCACCAAGTTACTGGAACTTCGTGATGAACTATAATATGCAAGGGATAACGGAAACAATTCCCAAGATCTTCATGATGCTGAAATCGACAAAGGTAGAAATCAAGAAAAGCATCAAGTGTTGATGGTTGACAAGACCACTAGTTTCAAGAAAAGGTCAAAGGGAAGAAGGGGAACTTCAAGAAGAATGGCAAGAAAGTTGCTGATCAAGTGAAGAAGCCCAAGTCTAGACCTAAACCCGAGACTAAGTGCTTCTACTGCAAAGGGACTGGTCACTGGAAGTAGAACTACCCCAAGTATTTGGCAGATAAGAAGGATGGCAAAGTGAACAAAGGTATATTTGATATACATGTTATTGATGTGTACTTTACTAATCTTTATAGCAACCCCTCAGTATTTGATACTAGTTCAGTTGCTGAGATTAGTAACTCGAAATGGGAGTTGCAGAATGAACAGAGAATAATTAAGGGTGAAGTGACGATGTGTGTTGGAAGTGGTTCCAAGATTGATATGATCATCATCGCACACTCCCCATACTTTTTGGATTAGTGTTGAACCTAAATAAATGTTATTTGGTGTTTGCGTTAAGCATGAATATGATTTGATCATGTTTATTGCAATACGGTTATGAATTTAAAGTCAGAGAATAATTGTTGTTCCGTTTACATGAATAAAACTTTCAATGGTCATACACCCAAGGTGAATTATTTATTGAATCTCGATCGTAGTGATACACATATTCATAATATTGAAGCCAAAAGATGCAAAGTTAATAATGATAGTGCAACTTATTTGTGGCACTACCGTTTAGGTCATATTGGTGTAAAGCGCATGAAGAAAATCCATGTTGATGGGCTTTTGGAATCACTTGATTATGAATCAGTTGATGGATGCGAACGATGCCTCATGGGCAAGATGACTAAGACTCCGTTCTCCAGAACAATGGTGGGAGCAACAGACTTGTTGGAAATAATACATACTCATGTATGCCGTCCAATGAGTGTTGAGGCTCGCGGCAGGTATCGTTATTTTCTGACCTTCACAGATGATTTGAGTAAGATATGGGTATATCTTCTTGATGAAACATAAATCTAAAACATTTCGAAAGTTTAAATAATTTCGGAGTGAAGTGGAAAATCATGGTAACAAGAAAATAAAGTTTCTACGATCTGATCGTGGAGGAGACTATTTGAGTTACCAGATTGGTCTTCATTTGAAACAATGCGGAATAGTTTCGCAACTCACGCCACCTGGAACACCATAGCGTAATGGTGTGTCCGAACATGGTAACCGTACTTTATTAGATATGGTGCAATTTATGATGTCTCTTACCGATTTACCACTATCGTTTTGGGGTTATGCATTAGAGACAGTTGCATTCACGTTAAATAGGGCACCATCTAAATCCGTTGAGACGACACCATATGAACTATGGTTTGGCAAGAAACCAAAGTTGTCGTTTCTTAAAGTTTGGGGTTGCGATGCTTATGTGAAAAAGTTTCGTCCTGATAAGCTCAAACCCAAATTGGAGAAATGTGTCTTCATAGGATACCCAAAGGAGACAGTTGGGTACACCTTCTATCACAGATCCGAAGGCAAGACATTCGTTGCTAAGAATGGATCCTTTCTAGAGAAGGAGTTTCTCTCGAAAGAAGTGAGTGGGAGGAAAGTAGAACTTGATGAGGTAACTGTACCTACTCCCTTATTGGAAAGTAGTTCATCACAGAAATCTGTTCCTGTGACTCCTACACCAATTAGTGAGGAAGCTAATGATGATGATCATGTAACTTCAGATCAAGTTACTACCGAACCTCATAGGTCAACCAGAGTGAGATCCGCACCAGAGTGGTATAGTAATCATGTTCTGGATGTCATGTTACTTGACCATGACGAACATACGAACTATGAGGAAGCGATGATGATCCCAGATTCCGCGAAATGGCTTGAGGCCATGAAATCTAAGATGGGATCCATGTATGAGAACAAAGTATGTACTTTGATTGACTTGCCCGATGATCGGTGAGTCATTAAGAATAAATGGATCTTTAAGAGGAAGACGGATGTTGATAGTAGTGTTATTATCTATAAAGCTCGAGTTGTCGCAAAATGTTTTCGACAAGTTCAAGGTGTTGACTACGATGAGATTTTCTCACTCATATTGATGCTTAAAAGTCTGTCTGAATCATGTTAGCAGTTGCCGCATTTTATGAAATCTGGAAAATGGATGTCAAAATTGTATTCCTTCATGGATTTCTTAATAGAAGAGTTGTATATGATGCAACCAGAAGGTTTTGTCGATCCTAAAGGTGCTAACAAAGTGAGAAAGCTCCAGCGATCCATCTATGGACTGGTGCAAGCATCTCGGAGTTGGAATATATGCTTTTATAAAGTGAATAAAGCATATGGTTTTATACAGACTTGCGGTGAAGTTTGTATTTACAAGAAAGTGGGAGCACTACAGCATTTCTGATAAGTATATGTGAATGACATATTGTTGATCATAAATAATGTAGAATTTTCTGGAAATCATAAAGAAGTGTTTGAAAAGAGTTTTTGAAAGAAAGACCTCGATGAAGCTGCTTACACATTGAGCATCAAGATCTATAGAGATAGATCAAGACGCTTGATAAGTTTTTTCAATGAGTACATACCTTAACAAGATTTTGAAGTAGTTTAAAATGGAACAGTCAAAGAAGGAGTTATTGCCTGTGTTGCAAGGTGTGAAGTTGAGTAAAGACTCAAAACCCGACCACAGCAGAAAATAGAAAGAGAATGAAAAGTCATTCCCTATGCCTCAGTCATAGGTTCTATAAAGTATGCTATGCTGTTTACCAGTCCTATTGTATACCTTAGCATCTCTCTGGCAAGGGAGTACAATAGTTATCTAGGAGTAGATCACTAGACAGCGGTCAAAATTATCCTTAGAGGACTAAGGAAATATTTCTCAGTTATGGAGGTGATAAAAAGAGTTCGTCATAAAGAGTTACATCGATGCAAGCTTTTTTCATCGATCTAGATGACTCTAAGTCTCGATCTGGATACATATTGAAAGTGGGAGCAATTAGCTAGAGTAGCTCTGTGCAGAGCATTATAGACATAGAAATTTGTGAAATACATACGGATCTGAATGTTGTAGACCCGTAGGCTAAACTTCTCTCACAAGCAAAACATGATCACTCTTTGGGTGTTAATCACATAGCGATGTGAACTAGATTATTGACTCTAGTAAACTCTTTGGGTATTAGTCACATGGAGATGTGAACTAATCACATAAATATGTGAACTAGATTATTGACTCTAGTGCAAGTGGTAGACTGAAGGAAATATGCCCTAGAGGCAATAATAAAGTTATTATTTATTTCCTTATATCATGATAAATGTTTATTATTCATTCTAGAATTGTATTAACCGGAAACTTAGTACATGTGTGAATACATAGACAAACAAAGTGTCACTAGTATGCCTCTACTTGACTAGCTCGTTGAATCAAAGATGGTTAAGTTTCCTAGCCATAGACATGAGTTGTCATTTGATTAACGGGATCACATCATTAGAGAATGATGTGATTGACTTGACCCATTCCGTTAGCTTAGCACGATGATCGTTTAGTTTGTTGCTACTGCTTTGTTCATGACTTATACATGTTCCTATGACTATGAGATTATGCAACTCCCGAATACCAAAGGAACACTTTGTGTGCTACCAAACGTCACAACGTAACGGGGTGATTATAAAGGCGCTCTAGAGGTGTCTCAGATGGTACTTGTTGAGTTGGCATAGATCAAGATTAGGATTTTCCACTCCGATTGTCGGAGAGGTATCTCTGGGCCCTCTCGCTAATGCACATCACTATAAACCTTGCAAGCAATGCAACTAATGAGTTAGTTGTGGGATGATGCATTATGGGAACGAGTAAAGAGACTTGCCAGTAACGAGATTGAACTAGGTATTGAGATACCGACGATCGAATCTCGCGCAAGTAACATACCGATGACAAAAGGGAACAACGTATGTTGTTATGCGGTTTGACCGATAAAGATCTTCGTAGAATATGTAGGAGCCAATATGAGCATCTAGGTTCCACTATTGGTTATTTACCGGAGACATGTCTCGGTTATGTCTACATAGTTCTCGAACCCGTAGGGTCCGCACGCTTAACATTCGGTGACCATCGGTACATGAGTTTATGTGATTTGATGTACCGAAGGTAGTTCGGAGTCCCAAATGAGATCGGGGATATGACGAGGAGTCTCTAAATGGTCGAGACGTAAAGATCGATATATTGGACGACTATATTCGGACATCGAAAAGGTTCCAAGTGATTCGGGTATTTTTTGGAGTACCAGGGAGTTACAGGAATACGGGGAAGAAGTATTGGGCCTCATGGGCCAAGTGGTGGAAGAGGGGAGGCAGGGCACGCGGCCCCCCTAGCCCAAACCGAATTGGACTAGGGGTTGTCCCCCCTTTCCTCCTTTTCCTCCCTCTCCTTCCTTCTCCCCTTCCCCCTTCCTTTCCTCCTCCTAGTAGGAGTAGGAAAGGGGAGTCCTACTCCTACTAGGAGGAGGACTCCTCCTCCTGGCGGGCCCTAGGAGGGCCGGCCGGCCTCCCCCCTTGCTCCTTTATATACGGGGGCAGGGGCACCCTAGAACACACAAGTTGGTCACTGATCCCTTAGCCGTGTGCGGTGCCCCCCTCCACCATAATCCACCTCGATCCTATTGTAGAGGTGCTTAGGCGAAGCCCTGTGTCGGTAGCAACATCATCACCGTCATCATGCCATCGTGCCGAGGAACTCTCCTGTGAAGTTCTGCTGGATCGGAGTTCGTGGGACGTCATTGAGCTGAACGTGTGCTGAACTCAGAGGTGCCATACATTCGGTACTTGGATCGGTAGGATCGTGAAGACGTACGACTACATCAACCGCGTTCTCATAAAGCTTCCACTTACGGTCTATGAGGGTACGTGGACGATACTCTTCCCTCTCGTTGCTATGCATCACCATGATCTTGCGTGTGCATAGGAAATTTTTTGAAATTACTGTGTTTCCCAACAGTTACTAGTCTATGTTACTAGTACCTTCATAGTGGGTAGTGTCATATAGTATATTCATAATTTGGCGACGAGCGCTCTCTATATTTACCACCTTTTTTCTTTAATTTCATCTTGTTAGTTTTGCTCCATGGCTCAATCCATCGATACTACTATTGTACAAATGTATACATTTTTTAAAATGCTAGAGGGCGGGGCAGTCTAGCTTGGTCCTTTTCACGAGAGGTGAGGGCCTTTGTGATTTGACGGCTCATTACTGCTAGAAGGCGGGGCCTTGTGATTTGACTGCTCGTATAAATGTTCCGACGACCTGAGGAGGAGCAAAGAACCATGCGGTATACTCAAGTTTTCCACTGGAGTAGTACTACGACGAAGGAGCATGAAACACGGCAGCCCAGTGCCATATGGCGATAAAAATGATCTAATTTGCTAGTCATCTCATTGTTAGCATTGTTCTATTCATGCTTCGCAGAGAACATGACACGTGCGGCGAAACACCCGAAGCAAAAGAAGAAACACATGAGCAAAAGAAGAAGGAAGATTATCACCCCAAATGATCTAGTTCGCCATGGAGTCGTAACTACTTCCTCATCGCCTCCATGACCTCCATCTCCTTGCGTGTATCCTCTGCCATCTTCTTCATTCTGTTCATGATGCGGGATTTCTTGACGCGAGCCTTCATCATCTGTTCCACGGCCGCATTATGTACCTTGTCAGCAGCCGGGTGCTCGATGCGGAGCTTCGCCAACTCCTCCTTCTGCTCCATGACGAGGGCCTGCAGCATCTTCATCGAGGAACTACTACTCTCATGCAGCTTCTTCCAGCCGGTGTTCTTCTCCTTCAGCAAGTCGAGCTCGTGGCAGAGCTTCGCCTTGTCCTCCTGAAGTTGCAGGATTTCGCCGGTCGCCTTGTTCTCCTAGGCAATGCTCTTCTTCAGCAGCATCACCAAGCCGGCGGTCAACTCCCCCTGCTTATTGAGTTCAGCTGGCATGTCGTCGAGGTTCTCCTTCAGCAGCTCCACCAAGCCGTGGATGAACTCCTTCTGCTTATTGAGGTGCTTATTGAGCTGGTCGGGCATGTCGTCGAGGGATAACGACTCCAGCGCCGCCAGGTCGACATGTTCTCCTCCGCGGGTAGGGCGCTCCTGGGAGCCATCGCCAGCCCGTGAGAGATCTTTCAAGGTCTCTGCGTGGCGGCGAGCCCTCTCTTTTTTTCCGCAGCCTTGGTTGTCGCTCCCTTGTTACGAGTAGTTCTCGACCTAGAGCTCTGCGCACCAAACATGGCAAGGACGGACGAAGAAGAAGCACTTATGAGGAGGAAATGTAGAGTAATTTTCGGTTAGGTAGTTCCCCCTTTTATAACCTAAGTACTAGCACTAGTACTAATACCTGCATAGTGGGAACACGTTTAGGTTTGGTACGTACTAGTAGGTGTGAGCAGGCTTGCACTTAATTGTAGCACTAGTACTTTCGAATGTGATGGGAACAAGGTAAAGATAAATTGATGGGTTTTGGTTTCAAGGCCCGAAACGGCTCCCGATGAGTTTAGTGGAACATAAATTTCAAGTAGACTACACTGCTCAGATGTGTAAATATTATGTTATTGTCAAAATTTGGCACAAAATACGAAGGACACCAATGGAAGTACTACTAGCAACCCATGATTTAACTACTGGCATGCGCGCAGTGGAGTAGTATTGTCTTTCTTCTGCCTTCATGTCCACTCAATTTGCATGCGCTGTATTAATTGACCATCAATGAAGTGAAGGACTTTACACGCGTCAAATTATCACATGGGGTGGATCTTGGTACAAAATTGCGTCCGCCCGTGTACCCGCGTGTGAGTGTGAGGGAATGAGTGCGTGCGTGGCATGCGTGCACATCTTTGCTTCATGCATGTACCGCCAGTGTGGCTCGGGGAGGACGAGTACATTCTTCTGGAACCAGCAGCACGTCAGTGTGATCAATCCACACAAGGATGTCGTGACAACGCCTCCACATGTGCCACGTGGCTTCATGAACTGTAAGAGAGACACTGTGTAGCATGCCATTGTGTTTTGCACATACTCGAAGTACTAGTAAGGTACACTTGCATTGCACGCGTCAGATTTTGCAACCAAATTATGAATAAATACCACACTATAGCATGTAAGCTCTGAGTCATATATGCCTGATGTAGACCTTTGTTCAATTCTTATACTTCATCTCATTCAAAATCAATTGGTTTTTATAAAAAACCTAGGGCCTCTTTGATTCGTAGGATTTCCAAAACGCGGGAATAGGAAGAACATGGGATTAGGTTAGAATGTCATCTTGAATACTCCAGGATTGTATGAGTGTTTGATTGTGCCTAGAAAAACGCAGAATTCTTTCAAAGAGGTTTGAGTGGATGGGATGTTTCCTATGAAATCTAGTGCAAATGAATCATATGGAAAAATTCCTATGGTTTACAATCCTACGAATCAAACAACCAAGATAGGAAAAATTCCTAAGGATTAGAATCCTCCAAAATTACTTTGAGAATCCTTTGAATCAAAGAACCCCTTAATCTATTTTATGATTCATGGAATTGTGCATTGTAAAGTATAAAGTAAAAACAAATAATGGCAATTCAACTAGGAAAGAAGTTTGGGCAGTTAGGATACGGAAGATTCTAGAACAAAGGATAACCACTGTTGTTTTGAGAATTGTGCATTAGGCTTAAGTTCAACCATGGAGTCTGCTAGATTGTACATGTGGCAAAATCCACTGAGGGGCCGAGTGGAGGGAGACTATAAAGGTGTGCACAACTGCGAGATCGATATTTAGAGAGAGGGGCGAGAACGTGCGCTGTTGCGCGCAGTGGTGGAGCCATGAAATATGTTTCATGAGCTAGGGGGCCAAGCATTGCTAATCCTTTACGAGGAGGGCCAATTCATCAACTTAAACCATTTTTACCAGCAATTGTATAATGATCACATTCATATTAGCCTCGATATATAGTGATGTTAGGGGGGCAGGGCCCTTGCTGCCCCTGTCTTCGCCATTGTGCGCGCGTCTGAGAGATGAAGCGGAAGGCATGGATGATGAGAGGGGGCGTTCGATATATAATTAATGTGGGTGTATTAGCTATATATGTAATCCTATATAGAGAGGTATAGATTGGTTGATGTGGACGTGGGAAAGAGGGTGAGACCTCACTAGATATATAGATTGATCGGTTTATGTGGAAAACTATGAAACACCTAGCCATACACACACACACACGTAGAGGAACATCGATTGTTGTGCATGCACGTGAGAGATAAAGAATGCCCGATATGATGGAGAGGGGGATGTGTGTGTGTGTGCCTTCATGGGAGACTGACCTAAAGAAAAAGATTGCATGTGTGCGATGGATAATGCCGACTGGTAGTGTGTGTGCATGCATGCATGAGAGAAAGTTAGTGGTACAATTATAAAGAGAAGACCAATGTGTGGGTGTAAAAACTAGGTGAGGTCATAATCAATGTAAAGTTGAATTCAAATATTTGAATAAGAGATCATGATGTTTGAAACCCATGCATGCATGAATATAACGGAGATCTGCGTGGTGTGGTTTGGAAACGAGCATGTTGTAATGTATACACATTGAACAAGGTCAGACTGGTTTGAATTTGAGATACCGATGGCAGACATCGTTTGGCCACATTGCATTCATGCATGGACACACTATTCTAATTGGAGATGATGGGTGGCTTTCGCATCACATATCTATATCTATACCCCTATATATATATTATATTTTATATTTTTATATAGTGTGCAAATAACTTTAACTTTGAAAGATGGTCGTTGGATGAGGCCAATCGGATGGTGTAGAGCTGGCAAATTTGAGCACTACTGGCCGTTGGATATCATCTAGATTCCACCAGATTTTGCCACATGTACAATCTAGAAGACTCTATGGTTGAACTTAAGCATAATGCACAAACCTCAAAACACAAGCACTTCTTCTTTGTTCTAGAATCTTCCGTATCATAATTGCCCAAATGTTTTTCTACATGATTTGTTTTTACTTTATGCCTTACAACGCACAATTCCATGGATCTTAAAAATAGATTAGCTTTCTTATAAAACCTAGATGATTTTGAATGAAATGAACAATAAGAATTTAAACAAACATCTACATCATGCATATATGACTCAAAGCTTACATGCTATAATGTAGTATTTATTCATAATTTGGTTGCCAAATCTCATGCGTGCAATGCACGTGTACCTTACTAGTTTCAATGGTGTCTGTGTGTGTGTTGTGCGTGTTAAACACATTGTACGTAGTATATCATACTAGTCTAAATTGTCTTTTTTTGGGGCTACACGTTAAGCTTGTTCTCCCAAAATTTCAAGCCGCGCCTTGTTATGCCGAAATTTCAAGCTAGCGTCTCTGTCTATCGTGCTACGAAACTCCCGCCTCTTCAACCCGCGCCTTGTTACCCCCAAATATTTAAGATAAATCTTTGTCTCGTTGTGCTCCGACAACTCCCTCCATCTCAATCAGCGCCTTGCTATTCCAAAATCACAACGCGAGCGAAAACTCCCACCTCCTGTGAAATCCCGACATGCGAAATGCCCATGATACCCCTGAACCGAAAGAACCACCTCAAATTGGTGGGGGTACTTTCATAAGTTACCCCACATTTCAGACAAGCGCGTCCCTAAGCCATGGTTCCCCACTCCCATCCCATCCGCCCACCCATTCGTACACTGAGGCCAGAAAAACCCGCGAAGCCCCACACCCTCCTCCGTCCGCCACCCAGCCGGAGCCTCTTCGCTGATGACATCATCCACAACAACACCTCGATGTCCCTCATCCACCGTACCGGATGAGGATCCGTCGTCGATCTGGTCGTCCCACCGGTCAGCCACCCCGTCCTCCACCTCCAAGGAGCTGCCCCTACGTTCCCCTCGTCTTTCGCGCCACCTCCATTCCTACACTGTCGTCTTCACCTACACCACCAGAAGAGCATCATCATCACTGTTTCCTCGGATGAAGCTGCGGCCTAATCGGTGCCACCAAAGAGGTTGTATGCTAATCGCCGCATTTTCTTCTTGATTCGATCTCACGGTGCTGCCGGCGCTCGGTCCCGAGCCGACACGGCGTGGCTCCATCCACGGCGGCATCGCCGGCCACTTCCTCCACGGCGTCGCTCCCTTGGCGGTGACGTCCACATCGGTAGGAGCTGCTGCTGCTTTAGCTCTCGCTCGCGCTGCTGCTCTGCTCTTGCTCTCGGTCCCCTGCCTTGTCTCTTCTTGCTCGCGCTGCTGCTCTCGCTCTTGCTCTTGCTTGCGATGCTACTCCGATTTAGCTACACTTCAGTCGACTGAATCGACTTTTGGGTCAGTCGATTTTCAGGGGGTGGGGGCTCGCCGGAGTTAAGGAAGAACCAACCGCAGCGGGGAGGGGGGCTCACCGGAGAGGTACCCCACTATCTATCTTAGGGTTCAGGGTGGGGGCGGTGGTCGCTGGCGGTGGTGGGGCGGTGGCGTGGGGATCGCTGGAGAAAAAGCTCAACACGGGGGGGGGGGTCGAGGGATGGCCGGGGCGGCGGCGGACCGGCGGTGGGGAGTGTTCTTGGGGCGGGCGGGGCGGCGCACCGCCGGCCGCGGGCGGCTGTTTGGCCGGTGGTGGCTGGCAGCTCAAGGGGGTGGAGGTTGAAGATGAACTGCGGTTCCTTGATTTCATATCCAACGGCTGTAAAATCGACTAACCAGAGGTGAAAAAGTCAGTCGACTAACGTGTAGCCTCACCTCTAGTGCGTTCAGTTTCGATAGTGAAATTCAGTTTAGACAGCAAAATTTAGTTTCGACAGTCAAGTTCAGTTTCGACAGTTAAATTCAGTTTCGACAGTTAAGTTCACAGATGAGCGGCTGATGTATTTTACATCTAGCACTCTGTGGTTATGTATTTTACGTCATCTATTGGAGATGCTATTAGAATTCCACTCAGGTTAACGTTGTCTCTCTTGTCCTGCTTCAGCCTCGGCGTCGTACAACTCACCGGAGCTGCTCCAACGATGAAATCCTCCATCACAGCGGAGCAGTACCTCAGGCTCCATCTCCAGACGCCTAAGATCTTCTTCCCCTCCTCCGACAGCCAAGTCAGCCGGAGCATCCTCGCCGACCAACCCAATCACGCTAAGATCAACATGGCTTCGCCAAAGAGGTTGTACACTCGTTGCATATCTTTCTTACTCTACATGTTATATATATTTGTCCACTGAGCACACGGAGTAACGGGAAATACGATTATTTTATCCTACTATATGACAAGCAGTGAGGTACCAGGAAACTTAGCTATCCATGATGGACTCTCTTGAATGCCATCATTATTTATCTCTGCACGTTTGAGCTGTGCATTTGTCGATGGCCCTGGGAGTTGAGCTAGTAGGGCAGTGGCCTGGGTCCAAAGTAATACAAGTAGCACAAAAACATTTTTTAGTGTAGGCTTTTCCTTGCTCAAGCCTGCCTACTAGAATCGCCAGTTCTTGAAAGGAAAAGTGAATGAAAAATATAGGAATTGGGAAGTTTCGTATGGTACTATTTTTCATGAATTTGGTGCAAAGGAATGGAGCAAAGGAAAAATGTAGGATTTGTTCCTTTAGTGTCTCCTTGAAAGAAAAACCGTAGGAATTTTAATTTCCACTTGTCCCCCTTTTCAAATTCCTATTCATGAAGCACAAGACTAAGAGATAGTAGCATAAATAGCATTATAACCGTACATTTTCTTGTGGTTTGACTTAATCTCACCATGCTTCTTTGCATCTTGTGATCTTCCAATTCTTGTGAACCAAACACCCAGATTGGCAGAAATCCTGTGTTTTCAAATTCTCTATTTTGCACATGCATTCCTATCATGTTCCTGTCTATTTCCTATCCCTGCATTGTGTAACGCCCCGAGACCGATGTGCCAGGTGTCTTCCAGTTATTCGCTGTTGTTGCCTTGTCATTTGCTTGCGTGCCATGCATTTCATATCATGTCATCATGTGCATCGCATTTGCATACTTGTTCATCTCATGCATCCGAGCATTTTCCCCGTTGTCCGTTTTGCATTCCGGCACTCCTATGTCCTCCGGTGTCCCCTTTTACCTCTTTTCGTGTGCGGGTGTTGAACGTTTTCGGATTGGACCGAGACTTGTCATGCGGCCTTGTTTTACTACTGGTAGACCGCCTGTCAAGTTTCGTGCCATTTGGACTTCGTTTGATACTCCAACGGTTAACCGAGGAACCGTAAACGCCTTGTGTGTGTTGCAGCCCAACACCCTTCCAAAGTGGCCCAAAACCCACCAAAACCCCCTCCATCATCTCGGTCGTTCGATCACGATCGTGTGGCCGAAAACCGCACCTCATTTGGACTCTCCTAGCTCCCTCTACCTATAAATATGTGTCTCCCCCGAAAATCTCGCGGATGAAACCCTAGCTCCTCCTACCTCGCGCCACCGGACAAAATATCCACGCGCCGGACATGTCCGCGCCGCCGCGCCGGACCAATCCGGCCTTGCCACGTCACTGCCGCCGGCCTCTCTCTCCTCCAGCCCCGCCGCCGGCCCGTGCGGCCCGGATCGGGCCCGCGGGGCCCATCTCGTCGCGCCGCCGCCCGTCTGCCTCACGCCCCGAGCAGCCCGTGCTCGCCCGAGCGCCGCCCGCTCCCCAGTGCTCCTCCCGCTTTGCGCCGCACCTCGCCGGGCTGCTCCGCCGCCGCCACCGTCCTCAGGTCACGCCGCCCCCGCGCCATCTCTCGTTTTCCCTTGCTCTCTCTCTCTCTCTCATCCCAAGCTCCCTCTCTCTCTCTCTCTGTTGCTTCCCAGGGAGCCGCCCCTCCATGGCCGTCAGGGATCTCCGCGCCCGGGCCGCCCCAAGCATCCTCGTTGCCGGGAATGGAGTCCCCGCTCCCGGATCTGCGCCTCCCCGCCATCTCCCCTCGTCCCCGGAGCCCGAGCGCCGCCGTGCGGCTTGACCTTCTTCAACCTCCGACCGGGATCCCTCTGTCCACGCCCGTGCCAGATCTACCTTGTCCCGCACCCAGTGAACCAAACGCGATCCGGAACCACACCATCCAGTTTCCGGAGGGTAAAATTCCACCAAGTCCCCAGCATTTTTAGCTTTCTTCATCGCATCATAACTTTGCACCGGTGGCTCCGTTTTGGGCATGTAGCATATCAAATTGTTCGTCTCGACGAGTACTTCATTTCATCTCATTGCATCATGTTCATTTGAGCTCATCTTGATTCCCTAAATGCTGTTGCAAGAGTGCTAGTTTCTGTTAGTTTCAGTTTATTATCAGCAATTGATTATTTGTCATTCTTGCCATGATTAATGTGTGCCTCCTATGAACTTGAGCCCTACATGAGTTTTGAAGTATGCCATGCCATATTTACAGGGGTGTATGCATGTATTTTTGTGATCTTTGTGGCGACTAGCACAAGCATGCAAAGTAGCTCTCGTGATGTTGCTGATTTCAAGGACTTAGAATTTCACTAAGTCCTTTTCCTGCTGTTATTTTTATGCCATGTATTCATGTTGCTACAGAGTGATCCATGCCTCTTTTCGGCATTATCAGTAAGGATGTTTTGTAGATATTGTGGTGCTCTATCCATCCATGTCTTTGTTTGCAATTATGGAGCACCCTAGCTTGAGTCAATCGAGCTCTACTTTTGCTATAAAATGTTCCTGGCAGAATGTTTACGTGTTAAGAATTTTTGCCGAGGTTGTTGTAGTTGATCCATGCATGCTATGAGGTTGTTATTGCCATGTCTAGCTTCTATGCCATGTCTACTTGCTGGGTGTATGCTTAGTTTGTCATGCAATGCCTTGTGGTGAGTGCATCGATCTCGCAAACATGCCTACTTAATATCTGTTTTACCATGTTTCTACTAAGTCTAAATCTGTTAACGATAATTGCTATGTTCATATGGTTGCCATTGTATTTTCTGATCCCTTTTGGCTTATGGTCAGTAAGGGACTTTTGTTGTATGCTTTGAGTAGCTTCATGCCATGCCTTTCTTTGCCATGATATGTTTCTGTAGCATGTTGTTATCTTGCTCTAAACATTGCTTCCTGATGTTAAATTCCTGACATGTTGTTATTTTCACTAAGTCTGTAACCTGATATATTTTGCACTTTTGCCATGCTTGTTTGAACCTGCTATTGAGTGAATTAACTGTAGCTCAGTGTTCATCTTTTGTCAAGCATCTTGAGTAGATCACTGCCATGTTTTTTGTTGCTATGTTAGAGTGTTGTAGCTTGTTGTTCTTGATGCTTTTAGATGTCCTCGTGTTGTTAACCGCAGATCGGGGCCATATTTGTTTCGCTTGTCATTTGCAAACCGTGCATCCGATTCCGGTGATCTTTATATCGATTTCGACCAAAATCAACTCATCTTTCCCGCAGAACTCTTCGTTTTCCAAGTTGAGGCCTGGTTCCATCTTTTCCCTTCCGGAGCATGCATATGCATTGCATATCACATCCCGCATATCATGCCATGTTTTGCATCATGTTGCTTGTGCATTGCACGTGGTTGATTGTTTCTCCCTTTGCTTGTGTTCTTGCTTTGGGTAGAGCCGGGAGACGAATTCGTGATCGAGGTACCCATTGAGTACGTTTTCGAGGATCAAGCTTTCGTCTTCTCGGAGAACTTTGCAGGCAAGATGACCATACCCTCGAAATCACTTCTGTCTTTGCTTGCTAGATGCTCGCTCTTTTGCTATGCCTATGCTACGATACCTACCACTTGCTATATCATGCCTCCCATGTTGCCATGTTAAGCCTCTAACCCACCTTGTCCTAGCAAACCGTTGTTTGGCTATGTTACCGCTTTGCTCAGCCCCTCTTATAGCGTTGCTAGTTGCAGGTGAAGTTAGAGTTTGTTCCATGTTGGAACATGGATTTGTTTGGGATATCACAATATATCTTATTTACTTAATGCATCTATATACTTGGTACAGGGTGGAGGGCTCGGCCTTATGCCTGGTGTTTTGTTCCACTCTTGTCGCCCTAGTTTCCGTCATACCGGTGTTATGTTCCTTGGTTTTGAGTTCCTTACGGGGTCGGGTTATAATGGGAACCCCTTGACAGTTCGCCTTTAATAAAACTCCTCCAGCAAGGCCCAACCTTGGTTTTACCATTTTCACTAACAACCTACCACCTTCCCTTGGGTTCTACAGACTCAAGGGTCATCTTTATTTTAACCCCCCCCCCCCGGGCCAGTGCTTCTCTATGTGTTGGTCCGAACTGAGTAGACTGTGGGGCCACCTCGGGGAAACTTGAGGGTTGGTTTTACTTGTAGGATGTCTCATTCGGTGTTTCCCTCAGAACGAGATATGTGCAGCTCCTATTGGGATTGTCGGTGCATCGGGTGGCTTTGCTGGTCTTGTTTTACCATTGTCGAAAAGTCTTGTAACCGGGATTCTGAGTCTGATCGGGTCTTCCTGGGAGAAGGAATATCCTTTGTTGACCGTGAGAGCTTGTGATGGGCTAAGTTGGGACACCCCTGCAGGTTTTGAACTTTCGAAAGCCGTGCCCGCGGTTATGGGCAGATGGGAATTTGTTAATGTCCGGTTGTAGAGAACCTGAAACTTAACTTAATTAAAATGCATCAACCGCGTGTGTTGCCATGATGGTCTCTTTCCGGCGAAGTCTGGGAAGTGAACACGGTGTTGGAGTTATGCTTGTACGTAAGTAGTCTAGGATCACTTCTTGATCATAGGTTCTCGATCGTGCTTTGCCTCCTCTTCTCGCTCTCATTTGAGTATGTTAGCCACCATATATGCTAGTGCTTGTTGCGCTCCACCTCATACCTTTTCCAACCTATAAGCTTAAATAGTCTTGATCACGAGGGTGTGAGATTGCTGAGTCCCCGTGACTCACATATTACTTCCAAAACCAGTTTGCAGGTGCCGATGAAACCGTGCAGGTGACGCACCCTGGCTCAAGGAGGAGCTTGATGAAGATCCCGTTCATTGTGTTGTTTCGTTTCAGTTGATCAGTAGTGGAGCCCAGTCAGGGCAATCGGGGGATCTATAGCATTAGGGGTAGTCTTCTTTTATTTTGGTTCCGTAGTCGGACCTTGATTGTGTCTGGATGATGTAATGCTTTATTCATGTATTGTGTGAAGTGGCGATTGTAAGCCAACTATGTACCACTTTCCTTATTCATTACATGGATTGTGTGAAGATTACCTCTCTTGCGACATTGCCTTCACTGCGGTTATGCCTCTAAGTCGTGCTTCGACACGTGGGAGATATAGCCGCATCGAGGGTGTTACGCATTGTTAGAATCCTCAAATTCAAACAAGCCCTTACACAATTACTTCTGTTACAGATATGTGTCAAGGAAAACCTTGTGTGGGTTGTCTTGCTCCTGCGGTGTTGTGTTCCACCCCAGCTCAGCTGCTCCAATGACGGAAGGGTTCACCACAGCAGGGATCCTCTCTCCAGACTGTCTTTCACCGCCTCAGATCTTCTTCCCCGCCACCGGCAGCCACGACAACTGCATTACCATCATCAACTAAGCAGATGACCTTGAGGACTACACGGGTCCGCAAGAGAGGTCGCACTCTTCCGTGTCTGCTTACGTTATGCATCGATTAATATGATGACATGCTACTTTATCATCGTGTTCACCTATTAGGCTCCGAGTCGGGTCCAAACTTATGCTGAAACTTGAGTTTTTCAATGGTTGTGGGGTACATATTGGGGCAGCAATCAGTACTATCTGACTACTATTTGGTTAATCTCGGGTGTCTACTATGAGTTTGATGTTGGGTGCAAACAAACATTAAAGGAGCCATTATCTGTATTTTTAACTAAGGCTATTATCTGCCTGCTATCATTGATTTTGGGTCTATCCACAGTTTGCTACCATCACTCTGGATTTGTGCATGCACTCCTTACATAATCTCACTATGTTTTATTCCTATGCATGTCAGTTCTTATACACAATGGAACTGAACATGTAGAGAAAAAGAGACGAGCCTTGCGTGGCAATAAAATCGCATGCAGACGTCGCTCCATGGTGGGTGCAAAGGCAGCCCCCCTCCACCCATTTCGGATCGTAATCAAGAGGAAGATAACTGTTCTGAGAGGGATTCAGAAGCAGAAAACCACTCCTATTTACCCCATGAGGTCTTCGCTCTAACTTGGCATGCTGATGTTGGTAATATCATGCATATGGTGCCTTGCATTGCTTACTATATACATCAAAGATGTCATCTGCTTAGTTTAGACATGCTTTGTGTCAATGCCATCTATTTAGTTTCTTTATCGTATATGTGAATCACGCAATGCCATCTTGTTTAGCCAAGCATCATATATGTGAATTTTGCAATACCACCTTGGTTAGCCAGTCATCTTATATGTGAATTATATCATTACATCATTTTTTATTACGTGTTAAATTTTTCAACAATTTTAGTACATTCAATTACTCTTCCTGTTTTTGATCATGGAAAAATCTGAAGTGGAAACAACGTCTTCAGAGAGATAATGCTATCTGACGAAGCACATATCTTGCTGGTTACAGATAGCTCCTTAGAGGAGGATTCAGAGATAGATGACCAGTCCTATTCCCCCCCCCCAAGGTGCATGCTCTAACTTGGCAGGGTTATGTTGCTCATATTGTGCGTATGGTATCTTGCATTGCTATGTCATTTGCTTAGTTTTGACATGCTTTGTGTGAATGCCACCTGTTTAGTGTCTAATTACCATATATGTGAATTATGCAATGCCATCTTGTTGCAAGATATTATATATGTGAATTATGCAATACTATCTTGTTGCAAGGTATTATATATGTGAATTATGCAATGCCATGCTGTTTAGCCAAGCATCATATATTTGAATTATATCATGTCGTCCTGTTTTTGTATTTCTCATTGCTTTTGTCGACAATGTTTGTATATTCAACTACTCTTCCTGTGCATCAGTCATTTGAATTGGTGATGGAGAAATCTGTAGTGAAAACAAGGTCTTTAGAGCAGACAATGCTACCTGCTGAAGCAGATATCTTGCTGGTTACAGATAGCTCTTCAGAGGCAGATGACCAGTCCTATTATCCCCCTGAGGTGTATGCTCAAACTTGGCAGGGTTATATTACTCATATCATGCATATGTTGTATTGCAATGCTTAGTTTTTACATCATATACACGATATTGAATGCCATCTCCTTAGTTGACACATCATATATGCGATTGCCCTCTACTCACTTCCTTGGTATATAAATCATATATTTGAATTATATCATGCCATGATGTTTACATAGACAGCATGTATCTGAATTATGGCATGCCAACCCATTTTCTAAAGACATAATATAGTTATATCATCTCATCCTATTCACATAGTCATCATATTTTGAATTATGTCATTCTATCCGTGAATTATATCATGCCATCATGTTTCCATCAACGGCATGTTTGTGATTTATGGCATGCCAACCACTTTAATAGACACATCATATACTTATATCATGTCATCTTGTTTACATAGTCATCATATTTTGAAGTATGTCATTCTATCCTGTTTAGTTAGCCATCATACATGTGAAATTGTGTCATGCTATCTTGTTTAATTAGCCATCATATATGTGAAATTATGTCCTGCTATCCTGTTTGGTTAGACAACATAAATGTGAATTATTTCATGCCCTGTTTTCTTCCATACTATCCATTGCACCTGTCTATCTTACAATGTCTGTACATTCAATTACTTTTCTTGTTTATCAGCCATTTCAATTGGAGGGGGTGATGGCAGTATCTGTGGGAGTAAAAACATGGTCTTCAGAAAAGATCATGCTACCTGTCGATGGAGATAGAACCACGGTTGTACTTGCCCAAGAACCAGCCCCGCCACACATAACCCAGACTCACGCAGATTGTACCCCTACCCAGTTGGCCAGAGAACCAGCTACACCCCTTCTAACCCCAACCCCAGCAGATAGTAACCCAGTTCCCGTTGACACAACACCGTCTCGACCACAGAGCACCCAAACACGAGCAGTTAGTAAGGCAACTGCAGTGCCCAAAGCACGAGGACCACCACTCTGAACCCCAAGTCAACGCTGAAAGCAGAAGAAGAATTGTTCTCAGGTCAGGTTCCATAGCTATGGTTCATACTACTTTCCTCTTGCATCACTGTATTTACTCATACCAACTAATTTCAAATTTGAAGGATGCAATTGAAACTCCAATGACGCAACAGGTATGTTTTAAACCTGTTTCTTTAACGTGTTTGCTGTTGTAACTTTCTCTATGTTGATTTCAGTTTCAATTGAATAAACAGTTATGTTCTCATGCCATGCACATTACAAGTGTTGTTATTGTTGTGTAGTTTCCCACACTTATATTTTGTCTATGCTGCTTTGTCTTAAATAGATATGATTCGAACTGTATCTATCTTGATTTGGCAACATAAACTAGAATGATATAGACCATACAGTGACCATACTACATAGATATATGTTTGTTTCATGCTATTATCCTGTCCACCTTACTACTGAACTGGTTTACCAAAATGAGTTTCATATACTACATTGTAAACATGTGATGTGTTTGTTTGTTTATCTTTTAGAACGCGGATAAAATATTGGAGAAGAGTACCCCCGTAATGCAATGGTAAAGGAAGTAATGCAGATAAGGTTCAAGTTAGTGAGACATCCCTGTTGGTCTCCAAGAAAGCTGATAAAAACTATATTGAAGACACTGAGACAACCCCAAAGTCCTGTCTTGATGTAGTGTTCAAGTTACTGGCTACTACTGCTGGCACCAGCTCTTCGAACTCGCTGCCTGAATCAGTTCGGCTTCTTGAGTCTCAACTTCAAGTTGAAAGACATCGATCAGATGTTATGCGACAGGAAGCCGAAGGACTGAGGAAGTCCCTGCAGAATTTAGATGCATACTTTCTGGTGCAACAGCAAGTGCTAGAGGATTTAAGCGCCAAACAAGAGAAAGTTAATAAGCTTGCTAAGCATCTTGCCAGCATTATGGGTACCCAGGATATTGTTTCTTGAGCTCTTCTGAAGTGGTTTCAGTTCTGGACTTGTTTTGCTGCGGCGTTTATATGTTGCTTTGTTCCCTATATTTGCACTGGTGGCGAACTTTGATGCCCAGTGGATGTAATATGTGTAATAGCCGTGATAGCCTAGCATAAGTTGCTTGCTTATTTATTTCCTTATAGTCCTGTTTATTTGTTTTCTTGTAGTCAGTGCAGTTCTTTTTCCGCAGTTTGCTAGTGGCCGCAATAACCTGTCTTTTAAAACTAGGCCACATTAACCATGGGCTTCATATTTACTGTAGTTAACATGGACTTCCTACGGGTCATAGAAACAATGGGCCTTCTAAGGGCCGTAGAAACAATGGGCCTTCTACGGGCCATATGATCGGTTGGCCAAACATGGGCCAATAACAGACCACATTATGGCTGTAAATGGGCTAGAGTTGAAATCGTTCGTTCATGGGCCGACCATAATGGGCCGTCGTTAATCGGCCATATTTGATGACGCTATGAAAACGGCCCAACGTATTAACAGGCCACAAACGGGCCGACTGTAACCACGGGCTGAATTTGGCCCACAAGTAGAAAATGACAGTAATGGACCGAAAGTAAATGAATGTTGGAAATGAGCCCAAGAATAAATGGGCCCTGAGAAGGCCGAAAGATAACATGGGCTGGAAACGGCCCAACGGAATAATGGGCCGTTAATGGGTATAAAGTGATACAATGTTCATTATGGGCCAGTTTTACCACGGGCCGTTAATGGGTCGAGGGTTACTAAGGGCCTTATATGGGCCGAAAGACGTCATGGGCCATACATGGGCTGGAAGTTAAAATGGGCTGGAATTATATTGGACGGCCTAGATGACTCTACTGGGCCTAATTCGGATAGGCCATAAACGGGCCCTGGGTTAGCGGGCTATAAATGGGCTATATGCAAATAGGCTGTTAGCAGGCTTGTCGTGGGCCGGCCCGCCACCTTTTGACCAAGTCAAACGGCCCAGCCTTTTCACAGGAATGGGCCTCTATTGGGCCGTGTCACGTGTCGACGTATCATAGGCACTTTGGGTCCAATGAGTGGACGACATCTGTCCCAACGGTGAGCCGACACGTGTTTCCTTTAGCCAATGATGATTTTACACATGGAAAATCCCCATTGGTCGGGGCTGTTAACGGGTTATCGGATCCAAAATCAGACCCGATAGGTTAACGGCGTTCCGTTACGGTGGATGCCACGTGTCGGTCACCCTTGACGAAAGCACTTCTGTGACGCGCGATGTATCGTCATGGAAGTGGACACTTCTGTGATGATAATTTTGGTAATGTCATGGAACACTTCTACGACAGCACAGGTATGACTATCTTGATTCTGTCATAAAATTGTCATGGATGTACATGCATGACAGAAAACGTGACCTACTGTGACAAACATGTATCATCACGGAAGTGTATTTTTTTGTAGTGATTGCCACCCCATGGATTGCACGTGTCGAGTGCGCCAGCATCACTGCGTGGTCACTCCATCAAGCTGGGATTGACCGCGTCACAAGTTACTACCTGTGCCGGCATGGTTGTGCCGTTACTTCTTCAAGCTGATGTCCACCACGCTGACATGCTTCGACACCTCGGCTGGCATGGGGACTGCAACCTCACCTTACCAACCAGCTCTGTCACCTCGCCTAGACCGGGGGCTTTGACATCTCTTCATCAACCTACTCCGGGGACTTCAGCATCACCTGCCAACCAGCTTCATCACGTTGGCTGGACCGGGGACTTCGTCTCACTGCATCGACCGTGCCGCATCACCACTTTGTCAAGCCGAGCTCCTTGCTTGGTTACCTCGGGCTTGGGGGCTGGGACCTTGGCCAGTATGAGGACTACGTCTCCGTCCTACCATAATCCCAGACCTCATCATCAACATGAACACATTAACCAGCTAAGTCACTTTCATGCTCAAAATTTTCAAAATGTTAAATTTTTGTTCATTTCAACCAAGCATTATATTTGTGTTAAATAAAAAGTTGGTTGTTCAAAACTTAGTTTGTAAAAAATGTTGTTTGTTAAAAACACTTTATTTTCCCATGTTAACTTGGGGCTCTTAAATTCATATGATCCATTTTATAATAAATGTTTTTCTTCTTAGTCATTGCAAAGTCTTTTGTACCACTCCTTTTCAACTCGAGTGTATGTTCAATAGCCGGATAGCCTGGTTTCTTTCTAAAGCCACTCGGGTTTAGTTCGCTAAACATGCCTCTGAGAAGCACTCCGCCTTGAGGATGAGGAGGTTGAAGCCGAAGGCTGACCGACTTGAAGTTCAGAGATGGGATGTGTCGTATTAAAGCACGATGGAAGCACATAATTATTTTAAGACCAGTTTTGGATTGGCACCAAAAAACTTGATTTAATTTAGACATAAAGTCTTACTAAGGTTTTTTGGTTTTCCAAGCTTATGGCACTTTTAACCTATTTGTGTGTCTCCGGCATAACTCTCGTAGTACGATGTTGAATGCCTTTAAAGCATCGGCAATATCAACGGGGGGCTACGACTAGAGCCGAAACCACCAAAAGCTAAGGTACTCCATGGAGTTCTCGGCAAAACGTTCTCAGATATTGCTTTATATGCATTGGTTTAGAATTTTGTCTTTGGCCAATAATTGGGTTGCCCGGCTCCTATTCTTAGTCCTTACGTTACCGATTGTTCGCCTAAGGGTAAAGGGAGAACCAGTACGATTGTACTTCTGGTTTAACTGGTCAAGTACCTCGGTGGAGAATGCAAAAAATTGACTGTCACAATGAGCATAAACTGGTCAGCGATCCGATGACTATGTCAAACTACAGGCCGACAGAGGTTACCGCATGTTAAACAATGGACGTTTCATAAATTGGCCAAAGTGTTAATGGCTTGACCTCGGCTGACGCCGAACACTAACCAGGGGCTAGTAACTAGCCTCCCAACTTTAAACTCCTATGACTAAGTGCAAGTTATAAAGCATGCACATCTGATTGCCTCGTTTCCGCTAACACAACCACCTTCGGGCACCGAGACGTCAGCTAAGGGTTGTCTTGTTATTGCAGAAACACCCTACGTAGCATCTACAAAGGGGTGGAAACTGACATGGGTCGCTTTCATATTATAAACAGTCGCAACAGAGTCAAAATATCATATAGCATAAATCTGCAAATACAACTTAAAAGCTGACTATCACAGCATGTGCCAAGGGCTCCATGGGGCACCTCGGCACGGTTACATCGGGACTCCTGGAGAGCCCAACATATCATCCACGTTTGTTCTCAATATACCAGTGTCGCCTTCCTTAATCATCATTATTTAGCCATAAATATGAAGGAAATATGTCCTAGAGGCAATAATAAAGTTGTTATTTATATTTTCTTATATCATGATAAATTTTTATTATTAATGCTAGAATTGTATTAACTGGAAACTTAGTACATGTGTAAATACATAGACAAACAGAATGTCACTAGTATGCCTCTACTTGACTAGATCGTTAATCAAAGATGGTTAAGTTTCCTAACCATAGACATGAGTTGTCATTTGATGAACGGGATCACATCATTAGAGAATGATGTGATCGACTTGACCCATCCGTTACCTTAGCACTATGATCGTTGTTTATTGCTATTGCTTTCTCCATAACTTATACATGTTCCTATGACTATGAGATTATGCAACTCCCGAATACCAGAGGAACACTTAGTGTGCTATCAAACCTCAAAACATAACTAGGTGACTATAAAGATGCTCTACAGGTGTCTCTGATGGTGTTTGTTGAGTTGGCATAGATCGAGATTAGGATTTGTCACTCCGATTGTCGGAGAGGTATCTCTAGGCCCTCTCGGTAATGCACATCACTATAAGCCTTGCAAGCAATGTGACTAATGAGTTAGTTGCGGGATGTTGCATTACGAAACGAGTAAAGAGACTTGCCGGTAACAAGGTGGAACTAGGTATTGAGATACCGACGATCGAATCTCAGGCAAGTAACATACCGATGACAAAGGGAACAACGTATGTTGTTGTGCGCTTTGACCGATAAAGATCTTCATAGAATATGTAGGAACCAATATGAGCATCTAGGTTCCGCTATTGGTTATTGACCGGAAGTGAGTCTCGGTCATGTCTACATAGTTCTCGAACCCGTAGGGTCCGCACGCTTAACATTCGATGACGATCGGTATTATGAGTTTATGTGTTTTGATGTACCGAAGGTAGTTTGGAGTCCCGGATGTGATCACGGACATGACGAGGAGTCTCGAAATGGTCGTGACATAAAGATCGATATATTGGAAGGCTATGTTTGGACATCGGAATGGTTCTGGATGAGTTCGGGCATTTACGGGAGTGTCGGGGGGTTATCGGAACCCCCCGAGGAGTCAATGGGCCTTAGCGGGAGAGAGGAGGAGGCGGCTAGGTGGAGGGCACGCCCCCCAAGCCCAATCCGAATTGGGTGCCCCCCCTTCCTTCCCTCTCTCTCCCTCTTTCTTCTTCTCCTACTCCTACTAGGAAGGGGGGAAACCTACTCCTACTAGGAGTAGGACTCCCCCCTTGGGCGCGCCCTATGAGGGCTGGCCCTCCCCTCCTCCACTCCTTTATATATCGGGGAGGGGGCACCCCATAGACACACAAGTTGATTGTTTAGCCGTGTGCGGTGCCCCCCTCCACAGAATTGCACCTCGGTCATGTCGTTGTAGTGCTTAGGCGAAGCCCTGCATCGGTAACTTCATCAGCACCGTCATCATGCCATCGTGCTGACGAAACTCTCCCTCGGCCTCAGCTAGATCAAGAGTACGAGGAACGTCACCGAGCTGAACGTGTGCATATCATGGAGGTGTCGTGCGTTCGGTACTTGATCGTTTGGATCGCGAAGACGTTCGACTACATCAACCGCGTTTCATAACGCTTCCACTTTCGGTCTACGAGGGTACGTAGACATACTCTCCCCCTCTCGTTGCTATGAATCTCCTAGATGGATCTTGCATGTGCGTAGGATTTTTTTTGAAATAATGTGTTCCCCAACACGGTTCTTTTTGAAGATCAAAAAGCAATCACTATACCACGTTGTGGTTTTTGATGCGTAGGTAAGAACGGTTGCTAGAAGCCTGTAGCAGCCACGTAAGACTTGCAACAACAATGCAGAGGACGTCTAACTTGTTTTTGCAGGGCATGTTGTGATGATATATGGTCAAGACGTGATAATATAAATTGTTGTATGAGATGATCATGTTTTGTAACACAGTTATCGGCAACTGGCAGGAGCCATATGGTTGTCGCTTTATTGTATGAAATGCAGTCGCCATGTAATTGCTTTACTTTATCACTAAGCGATAGCGATAGTCGTAGAAGCAATAGTTGGTGATATGACAACGATGCTACGATGGAGATGAAGGTGTCAAGTCGGTGACGATGGTGATCATGACGGTGCTTTGGAGATGGAGATCAAAGGCACAAGATGATGATTGCCATATCATATCACTTATATTGATTGCATGTGATGTTTATGCTTTATGCATCTTATTTTGCTTAGTACGGCGGTAGCATTATAAGATGATGTCTCACTAAATTTCAAGGTATAAGTGTTCTCCCTGAGTATGCACCGTTGCTACAGTTCGTCGTGCCGAGACACCACGTGATGATCGGGTGTGATAAGCTCTATATTCACATAAAACAGGTCCAAGCTAGTTTTGCACAAGTAGAATACTTGGGTTAAACTTGACGAGCCTAGCATATGCAGATATGGCCTCGGAACACGAAGACCGAAAGGTTGAGCGTGAATCATATAGTAGATATGATCAACATAGTGATGTTCACCATTGAAAACTACTTCATCTCACGTGATGATCGGACATGGTTTAGTTGATATGGATCACGTGATCACTTAGATGATTAGAGGGATGTCTATCTAAGTGGGAGTTCTTAAGTAATATGATTAACCGAACTTTAATTTATCATGAACTTAGTACCTGATAGTATTTTGCATGTCTATGTTGTTGTAGATAGATGGCCCGTGCTATTGTTCTGTTGAATTTTAATGTGTTCCTAGAGAAAGCTAAGTTGAAAGATGATGGTAGCAATTACATGGACTAGGTCCGTAACTTGAGGATTATCCTCATTGCTGCACAGAAGAATTACGTTCTAGAAGCACCGCTAGGTGCCAAACCCGTTGCAGGAGCAACTCAAGATGCTATGAACACCTGGCAGAGCAAAGCTGATGACTACTCAATAGTTCAGTGTGCCATGATTTACGGCTTAGAACCGGGACTTCAACGACGTTTTGAACGTCATGGAGCATATGAGATGTTCCAGGAGTTGAAGTTAATATTTCAAGCAAATGCCCGCATTGAGAGATATGAAGTCTCCAATAAGTTCTACAGCTGCAAAATGGAGGAGAATAGTTCTATCAGTGAACACATACTCAGAATGTCTGGGTACCACAATCACTTTACTCAGCTAGGAGTTAATCTTCCAGTTGGTAGTGTCATTGACAGAATTCTTCAATCACTGCCACCAAGCTACAAAAGCTTCGTGATGAACTATAATATGCAAGGGATGGATAAGACAATTCCCGATCTCTTCGCAATGCTAACGGCCGCGAAGGTAGAAATCAAGAAGGAGCATCAAGTGTTGATGGTCAACAAGACCACCAGTCTCAAGAAAAAGGGTAAAGGGAAAAAGGGGAACTTCAAGAAGAACGGCAAACAAGTTGCTACTCAAATGAAGAAGCCCAAGTCTGGACCTAAGCCTGAGACTAAGTGCTTCTACTGCAAAGGGACTGGTCACTAGAAGCGGAACTGCCCCAAGTATTTCGCGGATTAGAAGGATGGCAAAGTGAAAGGTATATTTGATATACATGTTATTGATGTGTACCTTACTAATGCTCGCAGTAGCGCCTAGGTATTTGATATTGTTTATGTTGCTAATACTTGCAACTCGAAACAGGGGCTATGGATTAAGCGAAGATTGACTAAGGATGAGGTGACGATGCGCGTGGGAAATGGTTCCAAAGTCGATGCGATCGCCGTCGGCACGCTACCTCTACATCTACCCTCGGGATTAGTTTTAGACCTGAATAATTGTTATTTGGTGCCAGTGTTAAGCATGAACATTATATCTAGATCTTGTTTGATGCGAGACGGTTATTCATTTAAATCAGAGAATAATGGTTGTTCTATTTACATGAGTAATATCTTTTATGGTCATGCACACTTGATGAGTGGTCTATTTTTACTAAATCTTGATAGTAGTGATACACATATTCATAGTATTGAAGCCAAAAGATATAAGTTTAATAATGATAGTGCGACTTATTTGTGGCACTGCCGTTTAGGTCATATTGGTGTAAAGCGCATGAAGAAACTCCATGCTGATGGGCTTTTGGAATCACTTGATTATGAATCACTTGATGCTTGCGAACCATGCCTCATGGGCAAGATGACTAAGACTCCATTCTCTGGAACAATGGAACGAGCAACAAACTTATTGGAAATTATACATATTGATGTATGCGGTTCGATGAGTGTTGATGCTCGTGGCGGGTATCGTTATTTTCTGACCTTCACACATGATTTGAGCAGATATGGGTATATCTACTTGATAAAACATAAGTCTCATGTAACGCCCACGATGCGGCTATATCTCCCACGTGTCGAAGCACGACTTAGAGGCATAACCGCATTGTAAGCAATGTCGCAAGTGGGGTAATCTTCACACAACCCATGTACTGAATAAGGAAAGAGATACATAGTTGGCTTACAATCGCCACGTCACACAATAGCATAAATAACATTACATTCATCCAGATACAATCAAGGTCCGACTATGGAACCAAAAATACAGACAACCCCAAATGCATAATGTCCCTGATCGCCCCAACTGGGCTCCACTACTGATCGTCTGGAAAGGAAACGTAGTATCGTCCCGAGTCCTCATCGAACTCCCACTTGAGCTCAGTCAAAAACACCAGGAGCGGTATCATCGGTCCCTGCATCTGGTTTTGGAAGTAATCTGTGAGTCACGGGGACTCAGCAATCTCACACCCTCGCGATCAAGACTATTTAAGCTTATAGGTAGGGTAAAAGGTATGAGGTGGAGCTGCAGCAAGCACTAGCATATATGGTGGCTAACATACACAAAAGAGAGCGAGAAGAGAAGGCAAAGGCACGATCGATAAACTATGATCAAGAAGTGATCCTAGAACAACCTACGTTCAAGCATAACACGAGACCATGTTCTCTTCCCGGACTCCGCCAAAAAGAGACCATCACGGCGACACACTCGGTTGATTCATTTTAATTAGTTAAGTTTCAGGTTTTCTACAACCGGACATTAACAAATTCCCATCTACCCATAACCGCGGGCACGGCTTTCGAAAGTTCAAAACCCTGCAGGGGTGTCCCAACTTAGCCCATCACAAGCTCTCACGGTCAACGAAAGATATTCCTTCTCCCAGGACGACCCGATCAGGCTCGGAATCCTGGTTACAAGACATTTCGACAATGGTAAAACAAAACCAGCAAAGCCACCCGATGTGCCGACAAATCCCGATAGGAGTCGCATGTATCTTTTTCTTAGGGCAACACCGGATGAGACTAGCTACGAGTAAAACCAACCCTCAAGTTTCCCCGAGGTGGCCCCGCAGGCAGCTCGGTTCGGACCAACACTCAGAGGAGCACTGGCCCGGGGGGGTTAAAATAAGATGACCCTTGAGTCTGCAGAACCCAAGGGAAGGTATATGGTGGTAGGTAGGCAAATGGTAAAACCAAGGTTGGGCCTTACTGGAGGAGTTTTATTCAAGGCGAACTGTCAAGGGGTTCCCATTATCACCCAACCGTGTAAGGAACGCAAAATCAAGGAACATAACACCAGTATGACGGAAACTAGGGCGGCAAGAGTGGAACAAAACACCAGGCATAAGGCCGAGCCTTCCACCCTTTACCAAGTATATAGATGCATTAGTTAAATAAGAGATATTGTGATATCCCAACAAATCCATGTTCCAACATGGAACAAACTCCAATCTTCACCTGCAACTAACAACGCTATAAGAGGGGCTGAGCAAAGCGGTAACATAGCCAAACAACGGTTTGCTAGGACAAGGTGGGTTAGAGGCTTGGCTTAGCAAAATGGGAGGCATGATATAGCAAGTGGTAGGTATCGCAGCATAGGCATAGCAAAAGAGTGAGCAACTAGCAAGCGAAGATAGAAGTTATTTCGAGGGTATGGTCATCTTGCCTGCAAAGTTCTCCGAGTTGGCGTAAGCTTGATCCTCGTAAACGTTCTCAACGGGTACCTCGAACACGAACTCGTCTCTTGGCTCTACCCAAGACAAGAACACAAGCAAAGGAAACAATAATCAACCACGGTGCAATGCGCAAGCAACATGATGCAAAACATGGTATGATATGCGGGATGTGATATGCAATGCATATGCGTGCTTCGGAAGGGAAAGATTGAACCTGGCCTCAACTTGGAAAACCAAGAGTGCCTCTGGAAAGATGAGTTGATTCCGGTCGAAATCGATATAAAGATCACTGGAATCGGATGCACGGTTTGCAAATGGCAAGCAAAACAATAATGGCGCAAAGCTGCGATTAACAGCACGAGGCCATCTAAATGCCTCAAGAACAACAAGCTACTACACTCTAACATAACAACAAAGCACATGGCAGTGATCCCCTCAAGATGCTTGACAAAATATGAACACTGAGCTACGGCTAATTCACTCAATAGCAGGTTCAAACAAACATGGCAAAAGTGCAAAAGATAACAGGTTACAGACTTAGTGAAAATAACATGTCAGGAATTTAACATCAGGAAGCAATGTTTAGAGCAAGATAACAACATGCTACAGGAACATATCATGGCAAAGCAAGGCATGGCATGAAGCTACTCAAAGCATACAACAAAAGTCCCTTACTGACCATAAGCCAAAAGGGATTAGAAAATACAATGGCAACCATGTGAACATAGCAACTTTCGTTAACAGATTCAAACTTAGCAGAAAACTAGAACATGACAAAACAGATTCACGTAGGCATGTTTACGAGCTCGATGCACTCACCACAAGGCATTGCATGACAAACTAAGCATACACCCAGCAAGTAGACATGGCATAGAAGCTAAACATGGCAAGAACAACCCCATAGCATGCATGGATCAACTATAACAACCTCGGCAAAATTGCTTAACATGTAAACAATCTGCCAGGAACATTTTATAGCAAAAGTAGAGCTCGATTGAGTCAAACTAGGGTGGTCTATAATTGCAAACAAAGACATGGATAGATAGAACACAACAATATATACAAAACATCCTTACTGATCATGCTCAAAAGAGGCATGGATCACCCTGTAGCAACATGAATACATGGCATAAAAATATCATCAGGGAAATGACTTAGAAGATTTCTAAGTCCCTAAAATCAACAACATTACGAGGGCTACTTTGCATGATTGTGCTAGTCACCACAAAGATCATAAAAATACATGGCATATACCCCTGTAAATATGGCATGGCATACTTCAAAACACATGTAGGGCTCAAGTTCATAGGAGGCACACCTTAATCATGGCAAAAATGACAAATGTCCAATTACTGATAAGAATCTGAAACTAACATTGCATAGCACTCTTGCAACAACATTTAGGGCATCAAGATGAACTCAAATGAACATGGTGCAATGGAATGAAATGAAGTACTCGTCGAGACGAACAATTTGATGTGCTACACGCCCAAAACGGAGCCACGGATGCAGAGTTATGATGCAATGAATAATGCAAAAATTCTGGAAATTAGGGCAAAAGTCAACCCTAATCTCATATCCAGATCTGGATCGGGCACGGATGACGAGGTCCGCCGGAGTTGGCGCCAGAGTTGGGGAAGTCGTTCGCCGGAGATATGCCGGAGGGCAGGGGAGGCCGGATCCGGCGCGGGCGGAGGAGGCCGGCGACGAGATGGCGGAGGGCGGCAGCCGTGGCGCGGGGCGGTGCCCGCGGGCTGGCGACGCGCAGGGCGCCGGCGACGAAGTCCGCCAGAGCTCGGGAGCTCCTCTCCCTGGAGCTGGCGCGGAGGGGCGATGGAGGGAGCCGGGCTGGAGCGGCGGCGGGGAACGGGCCCCGTGGGCTGGCGGCGGCGCTGGGAGGCGGTGAAGTGGGGCGCGAGGCGGACGAACGGGGAGGCAACGCGTGGTGGCGGCGGGTGGACCGGACACGTCCGGTCGGCCAATTTTTGTCCGATGGCGGAGAGGGGATTAAGTTATGGTTTGGACTGCGGAAATTTCGGAGGGGGCCCTATATTTATAGGTAGAGGGAGCTAGGAGGATCCAAATTGAGCACGGTTTTCGGCCACGCGATTGTGATTGAACGACCTAGATGATGGAGGGGTTTAGGTGAATTTTGGGCCACTTTGGAGAGGTGTTGGGCTGCAACACACACGAGGCCTTTACGGTCCCTCGGTTAACCGTTGGAGTATCAAACGAAGTCCAAATGGCACGAAACTTGACATGCGGTCTACCGGTAGTAAACCAAGACCACTTGGCAAGTCTCGGTCCAATCCAAGAATGTTTAACACCCGCACACGAAAAGAGGGTAAAGGGGGACACCGGAGGACATAGGAGCGCCGGAATGCAAAATGGACAACGGGGAAAATGCTTGGATGCATGAGACGAACATGCATGCAAATGCGATGCACATGATGACATGATATGAAATGCATGACACGCAAGAAAATGACAAGGCAACAATAGCGAGTAACTGGAAGACACCTGGCACATCGGTCTCGGGGCGTTACATCTGAAACATTTGAAAAGTTCAAAGAATTTCAGAGTGAAGTGGAAAATCATCGTAACAAGAAAATTAAATTTCTACGATCTGATCATGGAGAAGAATATTTGAGTTATGAGTTTGGTCTTCATTTGAAACAATGCAGAATAGTTTCGCAACTCACGCCACCTGGAACACCACAGCGTAATGGTGTGTCCGAACGTCGTAACCGCACTTTATTAGATATGGTGCGATCTATGATGTCCCTTACTGATTTACCGCTATCGTTTTGGGGTTATGCTTTAGAGATGGTTGCATTCACATTAAATAGGGCACCATCGAAATCCATTGAGACGACACCTTATGAAATGTGGTTTGGCAAAAAACCCAAGTTGTCGTTTCTTAAAGTTTGGGGCTGCGATGCTTATGTGAAAAAGCTTCAACCAGATAAGCTCAAATCCAAATCGGAGAAATGTGTCTTCATAGGACACCCAAAGGAAACTGTTGGGTACACCTTCTATCACAGATCCAAAGGCAAGATATTCATTGCTAAGAATGGATCCTTTCTAGAGAAGGAGTTTCTCTCGAAAGAAGTGAGTGGGAGGAAAGTAGAACTTGATGAGATAATTGTACCTACTCCCTTATTGGAAAGTGGTTTATCACAGAAATCAGTTCCAGTGATTCCTACACCAGTAAGTGAGGAAGCTAATGATGATGATCATAAAACTTCTGATCAAGTTACTACTGAACCTCGTAGGTCAACCAGAGTAAGATCCGCACCAGAGTGGTATGGTAATCCTGTTCTGGAAGTCATGTTACTTGACCATGATGAACCTACGAACTACTCCCTCCGTTCCTAAATATTTGTCTTTCTAGAGATTTCCAACAAGTGACTACATACGGAGCCAAATGAGTGAATCTACACTCTAAAATATGTCTATGTACATCCGTATGTGCTAGTCCATTTGAAATCTCTAAAAAGACAAATATTTAGGAACGGAGGGAGTATGAGGAAGCGATGATGAGCCCAGATTCCGCAAAATGGCTTGAGGCCATGAAATCTGAGATGGGATCCATGTATGAGAACAAAGTGTGGACTTTGGTTGACTTTCCTGATGATCGGCAAGCCATAGAGAATAAATCAGATCTTCAAGAAGAAGACTAACACTGACGGTAATATTAGTGTCTACAAAGCTCTACTTGTTGCGAAAGGTTTTCGAAAAGTTCAAGGTGTTGACTACGATGAGACCTTCTCACCCGTAGCGATGCTTAAGTCCGTCCGAATCATGTTAGCAATTGCCGCATTTTATGATTATGAAATTTGGCAAATGGATGTCAAAACTGCATTCCTTAATGGATATCGTAAAGAAGAGTTGTATATGATGCAACCGGAAGGTTTTGTCGATCCAAAAGGTGCTAACAAAGTGTGCAAGCTCCAGCGATCCATTTATGGACTGGTGCAGGCCTTTCGAAGTTGGAATATATGCTTTGATAGTGTGATCAAAGCATATGGTTTTATATAGACTTTTGGAGAAGCCTGTATTTATAAGAAAGTGAGTGCGAGCTCTGTAGCATTTCTGATATTATATGTGGATGACATATTGTTGATCGGAAATGATACTGAATTTCTGAATTGCATAAAAGGATACTTGAATAGCCGTGTGCGGTGCCTCCGTAGACATACTCCTTTATATACCGGGGAGGCACCCCATAGACACACAAGTTGATTGTTTAGCCATGTGTGGTGCCCCCTCCACAGAATTCCACCTCGGTCATATCGTTGTAGTGCTTAGGCGAAGCCCTGCGTCGGTAACTTCATCATCACTGTCATCACGCGGTCGTGCTGACGAAACTCTCCCTCGGCCTTAGCTGGATCAAGAGTACGAGGGACATCATCGGGTTGAACGTGTGCAGATCGCGGAGGTGCCGTGCGTTTGATACTTGATTGGTTGGATCACGAAGACGTTTGACTACATCAACCGCGTTTCATAACGCTTCCGCTTTCGGTCTACGAGGGTACGTACACATACTCTCCCCCTCTCGTTGATATGCATCTCCTAGATGGATCTTGCGTGTGCGTAGGAATTTTTTTGAAATACTGCGTTGCCCAACAAAATATGCATCAATTTGACTTAATATTTTGGCAAGCTGGGTTGCCTGGCTCTTGTGCTTACCCACTGCGTTCCTGATTGTTCGGCCAGGGGGTAAAGGGTGCACCTCTGTGATTGTTTCTAATGGGTCATTCGTTTTCATACCTCAAACGATTGAAGTCGAAAGCTAGCTATCTAAAAATATGATTGGTCGGCAATGATGGAAGTAAAAACTTAGGTTCATTAAGACCACAAAGTTTGGGAACTTTCCCCAAACTAAATCCTCAATATTTTCCTCCCACATTGATCGGAGGTGAGGTTTCATGATCATGGTCAACATGGCAGCCTGGGAAAAGGGACTTACAAAGGAACTATTTTTCCTAGAAGATGTTTCTTACGTTAAAAAGTAATATAACATATATCTCCGCATACCGTTGTTTATAAAACTGTATGGCCGGATTGCCTTGTTTGCCGTGGTAGATTAGGATAACAAGATGCCAGGCTAGTTGATAGAGGATATTCATACATTCATCATCATTATACCCCTAGGGTTTAGACCACAACTCACGATCTCGTGGTAGAACAACTTTGTACCTTGATACTCTCATAATATAAGCAACAGCATGACGTAGGATTTTACCTCCTTTAAGAGGGTCCAAACCTGGGTAAAAACACCACATCCTCTATCTCTTGTTACCCATCGATCCGATCTCATAGTTCAGGCCCTCCTACCCGACGTCTGTCAGTTTTGACACCGACACCCATGTTGGCGGATGGTGCCAGCCGGTGTGAGAAAGCCAACTGGCTGGGTAGTCCCATCGGGTCCGGGTTGGTTCAACAGAGGCAGCTGGGTACCAGGGAAGCCAATGTGTGATTGCTATCCTTGGAGAAAGATTGTAGCCCAGGAAGCTTTTGAACTAGTGGTTTATCCAGCTAAGCATCATGCTAGAGCAAAATAGAGATTTCATTCCATCTTTGTAATGAGAGTTTCTTTTAGAGCAGGGAAAGAGTTACATGTGTGCTTTCCAACTATTCGTGGTGCTTTGTGTCTCCCCTTTTTTTAACATAACCACTTTCAGACCGTTGACAGTGAGTATTCTTCTAATACTTCACTTAGCTTACATTTTATGTTTCAAATAGTTCCATTAACTACCGGACTACAGCTGGTCGCTCATTTGGTTCTTCAAGTAGCTTACTTCACTCCCGTTTTATGTTTCACATAGTTCGCTTAACTTCTGGGTTGTAGTTGCCCGTATAGACTTGCACATAAATGTCCTGGGTGCTGGGTTGCCCTGGTCGGCCAAAGACGGAAATATGAAATGATTGTCATTATTTGTCATTGGTGAATATACTGGTGGGAGACGGTAGCCCGAGCTATCTTCAACCAGTTTATACTAAGCATTAGGATTGCAGGTACAGGTAACAACAATAGTAGCAAGGACAGGCTATGCATCAGTATAGGATTAACGGGAAGCAGTAACATGCTACACTACTCTAATGCAAGCAGTATAGAGAAGAGTAGGCGATATCTGGTGATCAAAGGGGGGGGCTTGCCTGGTTGCTCAGACAAGAGAGAGGGGTCGTCAACTCCGTAGTCGATCGGGGTACCAGCAGCAGCGTCAGTCTCGTAGTCTACCGGAAAGAAGTAACGGAGGGGGAACAAAATAAATAACAGAGCAATCAAATGTAACACAAAGCAAGACGCGGCAATACGTTGCTAGGGGTGACCTAACGCAGGGATAGGTGATATCGGCGAAGGGGGGAAACATCTGGGAAAGTATCCCCGGGGTTCCGCGTTTTCGGACAGATGAACCGGAGGTGAAATATTGCAGGTTCACTATGCTAGGGACGCGTGGCGGACGAACGGGCTGCGTATCCGAATTCGTCTCGTCGTTCTGAGCAACTTTCATGTACAAAGTTTTTCCATCTGAGCTACGATTTATTTTATATTAATATTAAAAGATTTAATCATTTTTAGATTTATCAGAAATTAATTTAATTCGAAAATGTTTATTGCGTCATCATGACATCAGCGGTCAGCGTTGACCGTTGACCGGTCAAACAAGGCAGTGGGGCCCAACTGTCATTCACTTTTTACCTAATCAAATAATTAAGGCTAATTAACAGTGTTAATTAGATTAACTAACAGGATTAACTAAGTTAATTGATTATCTTAACTAATTAATTATTATTTTTACTATTATTTTTATTCTTTTTTTTAAAGTTCCAGGGGTGGGCCCCACATGTCATTGGCCCCTGGCCTTAGCAGGCACAGGGCGCAGCCCGATCTGGCGCAACGGGCGCCCGGTGGGGCGCATCCAGGCGCTGGGGTGCAACCCGCCCGGTGCGAGGCGAGGTCGCCGGCGATGGATTCGAGGCCCGGGCAGTGCGGCCACGGGCGCGGTGGTGCGGCGCAGCTAGAGCAGGGGGATGCGGGTGGCAGGGCGGAGCGGCGCCGTGGGGCGAGGGGCACGAGCGGGGGGGGGGTGGTCGTCCGAACCGAGCGCGGGCGCGGTGAGTGCGCGGGCGCGTGGCAGAGGAGGCCGGGGCAGGCCGCGGCGATGTAGCGAGGGCGAGTGGGGCCGCGTGGGGCTGTCGGTGCAGAGCAGCAGCAGACAGCAGGAGGAGAGGCTAGGGCGCGGGCGCGGCATGGCCGCGGCAGCGGAAAGCGCGGACGCGCGCGGGCGAGCAGGGAGGGCGAGGCGACGCTGGCCTCGCTTGGCAGCGATTGGGGCGAGGCGAGGCTCGGGTGCGCGTGTGCGGCAACAGGCGGGCGAGAGGCGCGGCGACGGGGCAACCAGCGCGAGGACGACGCGCGGGGGAGGTGGGCGAGCAGCGCGGCGACGGCGCGCGCGGTCAAGCACGGCGAGCGTGTGCACGCGCGGGAGAGAGGAGGAGAGGGAGAGCACACGAGGGCCGTAGGGGTTTTGGCAGCGTGCTCGGGGAGGCTCGGGGTGGCCGGAGTAGCGCGAGGGAGAGGTGAGGAGGCGAGGCGATGACGGCGGTGGGGAGCAGCGCCGAGGCTCGGGGCGCCGCGGGGCCGAGCTCCGCCGATTTAGCTCGGGTCGAGGGGGCAGGCGCTTATGCCGCAGGTGACGGAGAGGCGGCGTTAGCGTCGGGGGAGCGATCCGGCGAGGGGCGCCGGCGTGGTGTCGATCCGGGCGGCGCTGGCGTCTGGGGCGATGTTGGTTCGTTCCCCCGATCCTGATCTGGATCGGGGAGAGAGATGTGGGGGAGGAGTGTGGGGTGGTTGGATTAGGGTTTCGGGGGAGAGGGGATAAGGGAGTGATGGGGGGCGGCTGGGCCTGTGGGCTGGTGGGCTGGATGCCCAGTTGGGCCAAACGGCCGAAGGGGAGGGTGAAGGCCCGGGGTTTTCTTTCTTTCCTTTTCTCTGTTTTCTTTTTATTTATCCTTTTAGATTTATTATAGTTGCTATTTATTTTAGTTTTTATAAATTACAAAAGTGGCACCAAATTTAGTGTTACAAATTGTGCCTTTGCCACTATTAATTTAGCTCTTCAAAACAAAATGGTTTGTAATAGTTTAATCCTTTTAAAAGCATTTAAGTAATTGTTTAGCCCCTGTTTTAATTAATTTCTTGCATCTAAATATTTTATCAAAATGTGGTTTCTGCATCAATATTATTTATGATTTATTTTCTACAACTTGAACATTTTAGTTTTAAAGTTTTGAAAACTTTTAATGTTTGCTTTTAATTCAGTTTGAATTTGAATCGGTTTTGAATTATCTAGAGTTCATCAACAGTAACCGAGGTGACGTGGCATCCTTAGTGGGGGATCACTGTAGCTTAATTATCCGGGCGTCACAATTCTCCTCCACTACAAGAAATCTCGTCCCGAGATTTAGGAGGGGAGTAAGGGGGAGAGATTGGTTACGAAATTCTAACGGATCTTCTCGGTGTTGGTTGCTCTTCTCGAAGAGGTCGGTCCATTACATTGACGTCTTCATTTCTCTGCTTCAGGTCATCATGGTGATGTCGTCCTTTTCTCGGGAACTCCAACGTACTTACGAATAGGTAAGGGGCAGCTCGGCTACGACATAATGCTTATGAGGGAAACAATCTAGGGGTTAACCCATGAATGAGCGTAAGATTATCTCTCGAGCTGAACATATTGAATACATCAAGAGTAAGGTACGAAGGTACAATAAGAGGTTCCAAGTGGATAGATAGTTGCTCGAAGTCTGAACCAGAGTGAGAAAGGGTTTCAGAGCAGCGAGAGTAAGTATTGCGTCTGATACCAGAATAGAGCACTAGGAAGGTGGCCCGTGAATTAAATACGAAGCCAAGCGCGAGGATTAACTTCGACAACAGGGTGTATAGGAGAGTCAGGTTTCGATCCTTTGGAACTGTGGGTTATGGGCCCACCATGTGGGTTAAAACTAGGAAGGGCGTTGACATCTTGCATGGTCATGTAGGCAAGGCATGTCAGAGGTTAGTCTGTCGGTTATGTCGACAACAACATCGGTACCAAGAGCGAGGGACGAAGAGAACCATTTTTCCTTCTCGTTGAACGAGGCGGACCAATAGGCAAAGTTCTCGTCCATCGGTGGTTACCGGAATGCCATCAACAAAAGTAACAGGGTCGTTCTAACAGAGTGGTACAACGAGGTGTTTACATAAGCAAGGATATATTACTGCTTATACAATATAGAACACAAGAAGGTTTAAACAAACCAATGGAAAGGAAAAGTGATTATCAGGTTTTAAACAGAACAATGGAAAGGAAAATGTGTTTAAACACATATTTCAAGGGTATATTCTTCCCAAGGACAAGCAGAACATATTATCCATGACAGGATATAATGTAGAAAACTCCTTAGGTAGGGGAGAGAAATTTCATGACATTACCCGTACATCGGTGTTTGGATAATTGAGCAGGAAACATTTAGCATTGGGTTTCAAATGTTCTTGTTGAAAATTGAAGTACCATCGGCATGCTCCGAGAAAGCATTGACATGGTCATCAGTTGAAGATCAGACTTTGGAAACACAAAGGATCCATCAGGAATAACTTGTAGAATAAGTCTTACAATTTCCTCATGGAAGAATGGATAACCTTGCTGAAAAGGAATCTATAACAATATGGCCAACCGGCCAGGTGTGCTAGGCACGACACCACCTTACCGGGTCACATATGATCAATGTTATAACTCTTGGAAATATGTTCCAACCATCATATCTGACCGAGATTCAGATCTGATTGGTGTCAGGATAACTCAGACTCAGGAGGCCCGAGGAGAAAAGGTGCGACACAAATTGTCAAGATGACATTGTAAGATTCTCGGGAATTGAACTGTGGAAGCAAGTTCCGAATCATGAGTTCATTATTAAATCAATGATAGAATGAGGTGGCTGATGAACTCAGCGACAGTTCATCGAGATTTCCAAAAGATGGATTTGCACAATTATGTGAGCAGTCAATATCATTTGTCGGATCAATGATATAATGATGTATGCTCGAGGGAAACATGCTCAACTGAGCAATGATAGAAGGGTGCACCCAGGAATCTGGACTAGGTAGCACGATCAATGTTTGAATGATGATTCAATAAGCAATAGAATTCTAATGAAACTGTAGACCAATAACTTCAAAGCAATAGGGTTGCTAGAAGTTTAGAATTTACACATCACAGACCATTTGTCGGTATTCCGGTTAGAAACAACACGGAGACCAAGAAATGAACGCAAATGGCGAGAGATATTACTATACCAAGAATTCTCAAGAGGTGGTAAAATTACCATGACATTCTTGACACAAAAGGTGGTAATATTCCAAGGTAAAGAAGGACAAATGCTGGATAGCAAGGAACTCACGGTATAACACAAAACATGAACAAGTTTGTGTTGGAGGGAAGGCAATAAAGTGGCCGATGATAACACAAATCATCGGGGGCAAGGATGGCATTTCTCATCATGAATTCAGTTGATACCCTTGAAGAGCTCAGAATGCTGATGATTAAAATTAGCACGATAATGATGTATCCGTTCAAGCTAGGGCAGACATGGAGTATTAAACTTGTAAGCGATGAAGATCTCTAATCCTCGTTGAATCGCAGTGCAGACTCGATTCCGTTATCGGTGTCCTTGAGTGTTTCATAACTCAAGGCCCGTGAAAAATTGGAGTCCGTGAGAATGTAATACCTGATGAAGAACTCATAAGAGGTTATGCAGTTCCATGATAATCTCGAGATACCAGGGGGTAATGCTCGACGACAGATCAAAGTAGAGATTGGACTAAGGTATTGCTCTGCAGAAGACAAATGCTTAAACTTGCACGAGAAATGTTATTTAAAGGAGAACATGGTCAGAACCACGATTGCAAAAGGCCTGATCCCAGAGATAAGATGAACTTATACCAAGGGAATAATTAATTTAAGAAAAGCTTTAATGATAAGATCTACATCGTGTCCATGGGCATGAACACAAAGTTCAAGGTCGACTCCCACTTCTCCAATGCATAACCTTTCATTCACTTCTCGCGTTCGATGAAGATGCAGTGTTGAAATTTTATCTGGCGAAGCACCAGAAGAGTATGACTCGTGAAAACTTCCGGGTTCACACGGTTTAGAGAAGGCATATGTTCAACCCATAGGGGCTTCTTAGAAACATATACCACAAGTTTCAAGAGTAACTAACACAAGTCCGAAAACAGAGCATGGTTGACAAAGAAGAGGATACAATTTACCAAAGGCATTATGTACCCGTGGAAAGGCTCACAAGGTTATTGAATATGAAGGACGAGGTCAGATGAAATCCAACAATGGATCGGGCAATCCACAACGGAGCTGATGTGAGTATCGGTACTCAATCAGACGAAGAAAGAATGCACGGTTATCATTTTATAGAACATCTGAATAATTCGAGGTTTAGATACCAAAGGAATTATGATGTCCAAAACAAGGGATCAGAAGCAGACGCTCTGATCAAGAATGGATCAATTGAATATACCAGAGGCACAATCGACGACAGATAATTTGGTCGAGAACCAGCTCATGTTCAAAATGACGTCTGAGCCGGAAAGATAATCCTAGGACTCGACTGATGATTGTGAACATTCGCACTCATATTGAATCAACAGACTCAAAATGATAATGACAAGGGATGCCATTAAGATTACGAGACTTATGGGATTAACCATAATGCCAGCAAGCAAGAATTTCAGGAGCAATAGGTTGCTGAGGATCTTCAGAAGACAGAATGGTATTTCGAAGAATTTTGTGAACTGCATGAATATCTGGGGATGAGCGGATACTCGATAAATGCGAGTAATTATACGTAGTGGTATGCATGTGGCAAAGAACTGCAAGGCAGTAGGCACAAAGTATTCTCGGGGTATCTTATAATAACAAGATCGACTGGGAATAAAAGTAAGCACGACAGGTCTAAATACTTATCCATAGGGATATTTCGGTGGTAGGGAATTGCAAAAGCAACGGCATAAGGTTTCGGGAGAACATCAGAGAGTATTGTCAGAATCTTCTGTTGAAGCAGTCGATCATCTGGCCTGAATGGGGCTCTCCGGGAGGAAGTATTTTCGAGAACCTAAAGTTAGATTTTAGTCAAATCATTTAACCCGAATAGAAGAGAGATCAGAGTCCCAGAGTAAGGATCGAGGAGTAAAAGATCCTAATACCACCCAGATGGCGACGTGGGCCCATGGGCCGCACAGCCATGTTAGAAAAACAGTTTTCATCGACTAGACTCAACTTCGGCCAAGGAGTTGGAAAGGGGATTCCTACAGGCAGTCGGCTCTGATACCAACTTGTGACGCCCCCGATTTAATCGTACACTAATCATACACGCAAACGTGTACGATCAAGATCAGGTACTCACGGGAAGATATCACAACACAACTCTACAAATAAAAATAAGTCATACAAGCATCATATTACAAGCCAGGGGCCTCGAGGGCTCGAATACAAGAGCTCGATCATAGACGAGTCAGCGGAAGCAACAAAATCTGAGTACAGACATAAGTTAAACAAGTTTGCCTTAAGAAGGCTAGCACAAACTAGGATACAGATCGAAAGAGGTGCAGGCCTCCTGCCTGGGATCCTCCTAACTACTCCTGGTCGTCGTCAGCGGGCATCACGTAGTAGTAGGCACCTCCGGTGTAGTAGGAGTCTTCGTCGACGGTGGCGTCTGGATCCTGGGCTCCAACATCTGGTTGCGACAACCAGGAAGAAGGAAAAGGGGGAAAGGAGGGAGAAAGCAACCGTGAGTACTCATCCAAAGTACTCGCAAGCAAGGAGCTACACTACATATGTATGCATTGGTATCAACTGGAATAAGGCTATCATAGGTGGACTGAACTGCAGAATGCCGGAATACGAGGGGGATAGCTAGTCCTTTCGAAGACTACGCTTCTGGCAGCCTCCGTCTTGCAGCATGTAGAAGAGAGTAGACTGAAGTCCTCCAAGTAGCATCGCATAGCATAACCCTAACCGCTGATCCTCCCCTCGTCGCCCTGTGAGAGAGCGATCACCGGTTGTATCTGGCACTTGGAAGGGTGTGTTTTATTAAGTATCTGGTTCTAGTTGTCATAAGGTCAAGGTACAACTCCAAATCGTCCTGTTACCGAAGATCACGGCTATTCGAATAGATTAACTTCCCTGCAGGGGTGCACCACATTCCCCAACACGCTCGATCCCATTTGGCCGGACACACTTTCCTGGGTCATGCCCGGCCTCGGAAGATCAACACGTCGCAGCCCCACCTAGGCACAACAGAGAGGTCAGCACGCCAGTCTAAACCTATGCGCACAGGGGTCTGGGCCCATCGCCCTTAGCACACCTGCACGTTGCGTACGCGGCCGGAAGCAGACCTAGCCTAGTGGCGTTCCAGTCCAATCCGGCGCGCGCCACTCAGTCGCTGACGTCACGAAGGCTTCGGCTGATACCACGACGCCGGGATACCCATAACTACTCCCGCGTAGATGGTTAGTGCATATAGACCAAATGGCCAGACTTAGATCAAATACCCAGATCTCGTTAAGCGTGTTAAGTATCCGCGAACGTCGACCAGGGCCAGGCCCACCTCTCTCCTAGGTGGTCGGAACCTGCCCTGCCGCTCCGCCTCAAAGATCCACTCGCGGGTGCTCCTCAAGCCGACCCGTCTTTAGCCACCACATGTATCATGTATAAAGTATATAGTATATACCCGTGATCAACTCCCGAGTGATCATGGTCCGATAGTATAGCATGGCAGACGGACAAGGATGTAGGGCCACTGATGATAATCTAGCATCCTATACTAAGCATTAGGATTGCAGGTAAAGGTAACAACAATAGTAGCAAGGACAGGCTATGCATCAGTATAGGATTAACGGGAAGCAGTAACATGCTACACTACTCTAATGCAAGCAGTATAGAGAAGAGTAGGCGATATCTGGTGATCAAAGGGGGGGGCTTGCCTGGTTGCTCAGACAAGAGAGAGGGGTCGTCAACTCCGTAGTCGATCGGGGTACCAGCAGCAGCGTCAGTCTCGTAGTCTACCGGAAAGAAGTAACGGAGGGGGAACAAAATAAATAACAGAGCAATCAAATGTAACACAAAGCAAGACGCGGCAATACGTTGCTAGGGGTGACCTAACGCAGGGATAGGTGATATCGGCGAAGGGGGGAAACATCCGGGAAAGTATCCCCGGGGTTCCGCGTTTTCGGACAGATGAACCGGAGGTGAAATGTTGCAGGTTCACTATGCTAGGGACGCGTGGCGGACGAACGGGCTGCGTATCCGAATTCGTCTCGTCGTTCTGAGCAACTTTCATGTACAAAGTTTTTCCATCTGAGCTACGGTTTATTTTATATTAATTTTAAAAGATTTAATCATTTTTAGATTTATCAGAAATTAATTTAATTCGAAAATGTTTATTGCATCATCATGACATCAGCGGTCAGCGTTGACCGTTGACCGGTCAAACAAGGCAGTGGGGCCCAACTGTCATTCACTGTTTACCTAATCAAATAATTAAGGCTAATTAACAGTGTTAATTAGATTAACTAACAGGATTAACTAAGTTAATTGATTATCTTAACTAATTAATTATTATTTTTACTATTATTTTTATTCTTTTTTTTTTAAGTTCCAGGGGGTGGGCCCCACATGTCATTGGCCCCTGGCCTTAGCAGGCACAGGGCGCAGCCCAATCTGGCGCAACGGGCGCCCAGCGGGGCGCATCCAGGCGCTGGGGTGCAACCCGCCCGGTGCGAGGCGAGGTCGCCGGCGACGGATTCGAGGCCCGGGCAGTGCGGCCACGGGCGCGGTGGTGCGGCGCAGCTAGAGCAGGGGGATGCGGGTGGCAGGGCGGAGCGGGGCCGTGGGGCGAGGGGCACGAGCGGGGGGGGCGGTCGTCCGAACCGAGCGCGGGCGCGGTGAGTGCGTGGGCACGTGGCAGAGGAGGCCGGGGCAGGCCGCGGCGATGTAGCGAGGGCGAGTGGGGCCGCGTGGGGCTGCCGGTGCAGAGCAGCAGCAGACAGCAGGAGGAGAGGCTAGGGCGCGGGCGCGGCATGGCCGCGGCAGCGGAAAGCGCGGACGCGCGCGGGCGAGCAGGGAGGGCGAGGCGACGCTGGCCTCGCTTGGCAGCGATTGGGGCGAGGCGAGGCTCGGGTGCGCGTGTGCGGCAACAGGCGGGCGAGAGGCGCGGCGACGGGGCAACCAGCGCGAGGACGACGCGCGGAGGAGGCGGGCGAGCAGCGCGGCGACGGCGCGCGCGGTCAAGCACGGCGAGCCTGTGCACGCGCGGGAGAGAGAAGGAGAGGGAGAGCTCACGAGGGCCGTAGGGGTTTTGGCAGCGTGCTCGGGGAGGCTCGGGGTGGCCGGAGTAGCGCGAGGGAGAGGTGAGGAGGCGAGGCAATGACGGCGGTGGGGAGCAGCGCCGAGGCTCGGGGCGCCGCGGGGCCGAGCCCCCCCGATTTAGCTCGGGTCGAGGGGGCAGGCGCCTATGCCGCAGGCGACGGAGAGGCGGCGTTAGCGTCGGGGGAGCGATCCGGCGAGGGGCGCCGGCGTGGTGTCGATCCGGGCGGCGCTGGCGTCGGGGGCGACGTTGGTTCGTTCCCCCGATCCTGATCTGGATCGAGGAGAGAGATGTGGGGGAGGAGTGTCGGGTGGTTGGATTAGGGTTTCGGGGGAGAGGGGATAAGGGAGTGATGGGGGGCGGCTGGGCCTGTGGGCTGGTGGGCTGGATGCCCAGTTGGGCCAAACGGCCGAAGGGGAGGGGGAAGGCCCGGGGTTTTCTTTCTTTCCTTTTCTCTGTTTTCTTTTTATTTATCCTTTTCGATTTATTATAGTTGCTATTTATTTTAGTTTTTATAAATTACAAAAGTGGCACCAAATTTAGTGTTACAAATTGTGCCTTTGCCACTATTAATTTAGCTCTTCAAAACAAAATGGTTTGTAATAGTTTAATCCTTTTAAAAGCATTTAAGTAATTTTTTAGCCCCTGTTTTAATTAATTTCTTGCATCTAAATATTTTATCAAAATGTGGTTTCTGCATCAATATTATTTATGATTTATTTTCTACAACTTGAACATTTTAGTTTTAAAGTTTTGAAAACTTTTAATGTTTGCTTTTAATTCAGTTTGAATTTGAATCGGTTTTGAATTATCTAGAGTTCATCAACAGTAACCGAGGGGACGTGGCATCCTTAGTGGGGGATCACTGTAGCTTAATTATCCGGGCGTCACACTAGGGTTGGCTAGGGTTTGCCGGCTACGGGGGAGCGAGCGTGGCTAGATGTGGATGGGGCGGGCTGGACGAGGACGGCCCTGCCGCACGGTCAGCTTAAAAAAGGGCGCCCGTCGTTGCTGGCGTGTGGGCCCGTGGTCATAAATTAAGCTGACCAGGTAGGTGGCGGGCCGTTGGACGACCGCCAAGTGGGATCGCGGTGGACAACGAGAAGGCGCGCATGGTGTCCGTTTCGCGTCCGCGCCAACGCATTTGAGACGCAAATTTGGGCCACAAATGCGTCGGCACGGCCGCGAAGCGGACTCCATTTGGGTTTGAGTCGACGTGTTGGGCCACCACTTTTGCCCACGCCGACCTAAACGGACGCGGGCGGACGAAATGGATCACCCCATTAGAGTTGCTCTAACCCTATAAGCACCTCCGATAGACTGAGACGACATATCATCTTAAAATTTACGTAGTCATTGCAGGCACCTCGTCGTCGACGGAAACGTCTCCTCCCACTGAATGCGCATCGCCGGAAATCCTGATATAAATGCGAGCACCAGACTTGAACTCTGGTGAATTGGGATACCACACTCCCTCTAACCATCCAACAACCATAAGTTGGTTTGCTTTGAGTTTTTTCTAATGCATGCACCACTTTTCAGTTACTTATTCAAACTTTTTTTGTCAAATGGAATGCCCTAATATGTATGGGACACATCTCCCTTGCTCAAGGTTCCAACAAGTTCTTTTCTTCAACTGGCCTACTGTCGGGGATATACCCCGCGGTGTAAACCGGCCGGAAGTTAACCCGGCCGGACTTGGCGGTTTATCTGAAGACCCCGCTGACACTTGGCGAGTTACTGACGACCCGCCCTAAGCTGGCGGTTTACAAGCAACCCACCTGGTCATTAGGACTCACTGGTGATCCGGCATGCGGGATCGACGGATGACAAGGCCCAAAGCCCAGAAGGCCGGTTCACGTTTAATGGTGGGCCGGTTTAAGAGGAAAGGCATGAGGAACATTATCTTACAAGGAGCTAAGACCTGGATTTGTATCCGGTTTGTATTAGAGATAGACTAGTCCTAATCCTAATAGGATTCCACATGTAAACCGCCCCTTCAACATATATAAGGAGGGGCAGGGCTCCCCAAAAGGGACAAGATTGACAAGTTCCACAAGTCGGACAAGTTAGGTTTAGACAATAGCTCTCAAGTTAGAGCACTCTTGTAACCGTGATTATCATCATCAATATCAATGAAGCAGGATGTAGGCTTTTACCTCCACCGTGAGGGGCCGAACCTGGGTAAAACATCGCGTCTCTCGTCCCGCTCAACCCCTCTCAAGCTACCACATAGATGCGTTGACCTCGCGACTAAGTCCTGACACTAAGGACATCTGCCGTGACAATGCCACGACAGTTGGCGCCCACCGTGGCGCCTGCGCACGATGGTGTTGAGTTCTTAAAGGTATCTTTTTAGGGTTTGAGAAGTTCGTAAGTTTCCACATGAAGAAAGCCGGTTTGAGCAGCGCGAACAGTATTGAGGCGAGAGTTCGGGTTATGCATATGTACGCTGCCGCAAGTCGTCAAGATAACGGAAGTTTTCGCTGCAGAATCGACCCAAAAAGCCGCTACTCGTATCCGGGTCAGAGGTCGAGCCATCTATCCAAGTCATCGAATCCGAGATGAGTATGTACGCGTCGTCCTATGCGCGAGCGCTGCTGCTGCTTCTATTCCAAACCGGAACACGTGGGGTGGCGTCAAAGTCTAAGGCAGCTGTTTGATTCTTTGGCCGTAATTGCAGATGTGACCGGTCATTGATTCCTTCTCAGGGAGACCAAAAACAAATCATCAACTACTATGCCGCTATCCACTATGACGTATGGAGGCACTAGTACAGAGTTAGTCCGGCCTTTGTTTTTACCATCGGATGCCACGTCCACCGAGACATATTATTGGTTGCCAAGGTTGTTATACATAACAAGCTGATCTAAGCCGGACTGCTCAGCGTAAAAAAAAAGAAAGAAAAAAAGAAAGAGAGAGATCTGATAGGAAAAGGAGCAGCCGCCGCATGATTTTTCGCGTCTACAGTCCACACCAATGGATGATGATAATCCATCAAATCAACATGGTGCTAAGTATTGCTAATACGCAAGTGGTCAATGGTCAAATACCAGAGTCAACAAAAAATAAAGGGAACAATTCCATCGGAATAAGAGAAGAAAGAAGTCAGACTCGATCTCTGAGCTGCCCTCATGCAGACCTCGCGTCGCTTTGCTGTTCCTCGGTACCAGTAGCCGTTCCGCCCATGCACCCGCCTCTGATTCACTTTGCGCCGGCCACGTCGGGCTGCGTCAAACCGGCCTCTGAACCGCCAAGTGCCGTGTTGAAGTCATTGCCGGTTTACCTCACTACGTTCCTTCAAGTTACTCCCGCCGACGGTCCGTCCCCTCTGTGGCTGATGCCACCTCGTCGCACCATGTTTTGATCAGGAGAAGGTCACGTGGAGACATCAGACATTTGATATGTTTTGATATCAGTATCCACGTTCATCTGACAAAAAAAATCAGATGACATTCATCTAAGTTTATTTATTAGTGCATATTGTTTTTGTCAAAGAACAATTACTTTGATCTGTATATTTTTGTATACAGGATAATTATTCACTACAAATGTGGTCTATACCACGGTATGGAGCACGGGCTGGTAATGCTCCACCCGGCGATAGTCCATGACATATTACCCGATGAATGGACGCGCACAAGTCGTCGCCCTTGCGGCCCGGTTTACATCGACTTGCCGGGATCGCGCTTGATTGCTGTTCAATGGACGTGCACAAAGCTTCCGCCTCTGCGGACCTGGTCTACATTAATTCGTCTGTCCGTGCCGGTTTGCAACACCGGTACCGATTTCTCCCGTCTCCGCCGGTCTACAACGTGGAGAACAATTTGCTCGTCCGCGCCGGTTTACAACACCGGGCCGGCTCATCTGCTTAGCTCCCGCGGCCGACTCACCTGCGGGTAATTTCAGCTTCACCCAGTGATCATCAACTCCGCGGTGATAATCTCTGACCTGACGCATCAGGTGAAATCCATCCGGTATATTTTTATATTATATATTGCTTTCTTTAAAAAAAAGAGGAGCCATTACTTTGTCTTGCAAGTTCTTCAATGTAGGACAAATTAAATCACAAAGCTTTGAAGCTCTCAATATCCGGTTTAACATCCGGTTCAAGAAAAATTTATCTCTTGCAAAAAGTTAAAAATTGCCAAAGAGGACCTGCTGCCATGATGCGCGGTTCAAACATGGGTATCCCGCCTTACTGGCCTAACATATTATTGATCATATGGGGGCTTCTGCTTCATAAAGCGGGGTCTCTGGTCTTTTACATCATGTGTGGTTACACGGAGTTGTTCTAAAGCGGCCTCCGGTTTACCCCTTGAGTTTGCTTTTTAAAAGCATTGTGTTATATCACTTGGAGGATTGGTCGTGTCCGAACCAATACCATACCTCTTGATAGGCGAGAGCCACCAGATCACTTGGGGACTTGGTCACGTCTGAACCACTCATGCCTCTTGATCGGCCTAAGGCCACAGAATCACTTGGGGGCTTGGTCGAACCCGAACCATGACCATGCCACTTGATCGGCATAAATGCCACGGTTTCATTTGGGGACCTGGCTGACTAGAACCATAGTTACACCTAACGAGAGCTTGGTCGTGTTCGGCCATGGTAACACCATCTGATCAGCTCAAATAAACCTTTTTTGCAACGTTTCGTCATTGCACTTGATTTATACTTTTCTTTGAAGGGGTTTTTTTGCTTTTTATTGCGTTTTTTAAAACCGACAAAGTTTTCAACCAATCAATTGATGGAACACAGTTCACGTCAATCCGGAGACTATTTGCCCGGTTTGATTCCTGTTGTTAACATCCTCTTATGGAGTAACACGGTGTTTATCACAACCCAGCACAGTTTTATCATAAACAGGCACAATATGGAAGGAGTTATCAATACTCAAGATTGGGGTTATCACCTTTACTACAAAAAGTTGGTAAAACCAACAATGTGATTCAATGCCACAGGTATGATCTATTTCATATTTGATTATTCTTAAGTGCAGCCTTGGTTATAAAACCGGGTTATATGTTGGGCATTATGACCCGTCCAGCGGTAAACCGTCAGTACACTTTAAACTTGTTGTATGCAGAAACAGGTTTGTTAAAACCGGCCTGGCTTTTGACTATAAGTCGCCAGTATGATGAGAAATTATCCGGTGTTTGTTAAACCGGCCTGGTTTTTGGACTATAAGTCGCCAGTATATATATATTTGGATTGCGCCGTCAGAATTATGCGCTTATAAATCATTGGGTTATATTATTCAAATAGCCAAACTTGGCTGGATTTTCATTATGATATTGAATGTATAAGGTTTTCATACCGGATTATATTATCTTGAATAGCCAACATGGCTGGATTTTTATGGTTATTAATAATGAGTTTTCAAAGTCGCTTTAGCGCAACGGTTATTATTTTATCAAAGGATATGATTTATTCTACAATGGAAGGAATAGTCCCGAGTCACTGCAGGCTCACGACCCGGCACTTGGGGGCTACATTATTCAAATTGAGATTACATGCAAGTCTCATGTCGCTGCAAGCATGCACCATGACACTTGGGGGCTAATGCAAAGTCATTTTTACTAGTCTTATTGAAGACCCGACTCATCATATTATAATGAGCCGGCCCTTGGGGGCTATCAATTGCTCCAGTCAACAATTCAAGGTACACAAGTTTTCGTCCATAATATTGAAGGATTCATTGCTCAGTTGGTAAAGCACAAAACTCTTAACCTTGTGGACGTGGGTTCAAGCCCTACGATGAAAGCTACATTATAAGGTGTTATTTTCATTGAAGTATATATCAAGTCCCGGTTCAGTATTATTTTACTAAGCCGGCCCTTGGGGGCTACACATCACTGCTCAAGTCTACATGATTATATTTATAAAGTCCCTGCCAATTATTGCATAATGACCCGGCCCTTGGGGGCTACACTGATTAAAGTTTTTATAAGCAATTACAAGTCCCAGGTTGCTGCAAGCATGACAACCCGGCACTTGGGGGCTACATATATGGAGTATTCAGTTTATATGATTGAGATGAATAAACCGGATTTCTTCAAGGTTGAAACACTTATTGGAGCAAATCTTAAGTTATCACTATGTTCTCCTCTTAAGACTTGGGGGCTACAGACCCATATTTCTTAAACCGGTGGAGCTGAGTCAAAGGAGTTATTCTTCACAATATTTCTCGGTGACAAGCCAATGTCGGCAAATTGATTATGAAGCTGGTCTGTTGACCCGGATTTCCCAGAAGGAGGAAATAACAAGGACTTAAGGATGATCAGGTACCGGTTTACAAAAATTCTTAACCCGGAGCATAACCTGTCAAATTTGTTCTTGTGTTTATTTTGCAGCATAAGTTTACCATGAATAAATCCAAGCTAAACTTGGGGGCTAATGTCGGGGATATACCCCGCGGTGTAAACCGGCCGGAAGTTAACCCGGCCGGACTTGGCGGTTTATCTGAAGACCCCGCTGACACTTGGCGGGTTACTGGCGACCCGCCCTGACCTGGCGGTTTACAAGCAACCCACCTGGTCATTAGGACTCACTGGTGATCCGGCGTGCGGGATCGACGGATGACAAGGCCCAAAGCCCAGAAGGCCGGTTCACGTTTAACGGTGGGCCGATTTAAGAGGAAAGGCATGAGAACATTATCTTACAAGGAGCTAAGACCTGGACTTGTATCCGATTTGTATTAGAGATAGACTAGTCCTAATCCTAATAGGACTCCACATGTAAACCGCCCCTTCAACATATATAAGGAGGGGCAGGGCTCCCCAAAAGGGACAAGATTGACAAGTTCCACAAGTCGGACAAGTTAGGTTTAGACAATACCTCTCAAGTTAGAGCACTCTTGTAACCGTGATCATCATCATCAATATCAATGAAGCAGGATGTAGGCTTTTACCTCCACCGTGAGGGGCCGAACCTGGGTAAAACATCGCGTCTCTCGTCCCGCTCAACCCCTCTCAAGCTACCACATAGATGCGTTGGCCTTGCGACTAAGTCCTGACACCAAGGACATCTGCCGTGACAATGCCACGACACCTACCATGCACATCTTCTTTTTTTGGCGGGATACACCTCTCCCTTGCTCACGGTTCCAACAAATCTGGACCAAGGGCAGTCAAGAAAACCTGGACCGATGGTGTAAGATATACTCCCTCCTTCCAATATTGTTAGGTTGGTCATAGTGGGGAGTAACTTATACTAGTGTCATACATATGACACTAGTATAAGTTACTATTTTTATAGTGCAAAGTAAAATAGTAGTAGTGTCATAACTTCATTAATTAGCTTGTAGACTCATCTTGTCTTACAAAGCACTATGTTAGGCTAGTCAGGCTCTTCCCAGTGCTCCACGATGTACAGGTGCTAAGGGTGCCACATAGACAGAAAAATGATGTGGCAAAGCAATTAAAGAGGAGAAAGAGCATTATGGTGACTTCAATAAGAACCAATGCTAAACACGTGAACCTAGGCAAAAAGACTACCAACCAATACATGAAGGAGTTTTATTACTAAACAATTAAATAGAGGAAGCTTAGCTACAAAACCTAAGCACCGATGCATTGGGGACATTAGTTGCTAAGCATTTTAATGCACTTAGCACCCCACTTTAGCACCAATGCATTGGGAGAGGTCTCATAGTGGGAGTAACTTAGCAAGTAACATAGCGCACTCCGAGAAATTTTTGCTTATGTGGCATGTAGTTACTGAGAAGTGGTAACATAGCGCCTTTCAAGACAAGATGAGTCTACAAGCTAATTAATGAAGTCTTCTATGATACTACTACTATGTTACTTTGCACTATGAAGGTGGTAAGTTAGACTAGTGTCATATGCATAACACTAGTATAAGTTACTCCCCACTATGACCAGCCTTACACTAACATATTATGTTACCACTTCTCATTAATTACATGTTACATAAGCAAAAATTTCTCGAAGTGCGCTATGTTACTTTCTAAATTACTCCCACTATGACTAGCCTTAGGCTGGTTGTAATGGGGAGTATTATTTACTAGTATCATGCATATGATACTAGTGTGTGATACTACCTCCGTAATGCATAGTATCATAAGTTAGTATCTTAGATTACCTTATTAATTGCCATGCATGACACAAACTAGTAAATCATTTAATGTGATACGGTATCATGATATGATACTATATCCTCTTTTTCCTCATTTAGTTGTATGCCACATCATTTAAAAAATCTAGTTGGCATGCATGATACTACTTATGATACTCCCACTATAACCAGCCTTAGGCGTTTTAGATTTCAACACGAAAATTAGCGCACATCGTTCGTTACTCGAGCTATCATACAGGTACGAGAGCACGAGGCATGCACGACCTAGAAAAAGAAGGAAAGGGGGGCATGCACGATCTCTTTGACCACGTCTTTTAACTGTACGATCCTCAGGATATTTTAACTGCTCGAGAGAGGGAGTTGTTTGCATGCGCCTTACATATTGGATTGCATGCCAAAGCTAATACGCCTAATAATTTGGGAAGAAGGAAGTAGTACATGCAAATTGTTTCTTCCGTTGTAACTAAAATCCCCTTGGTCAATTGAAATACAGAAAATATGAATGCGGACGTGTCTATATGGACTCTTACACATCAAAATTTTCTCCTCTCACAAACATGTTCTACAAGTTGAAAGAAGTTTCTTTCATACCTAATCAAGTTTTTTCTACATATATCTTCAGATCATAAGAGCCATAGTTTTCAGATCATCTACACACCTTACAGAATTAACATGAGCTTGCTAAAAGCAACAAGACATAACCACTTTTGCAAGCTTCAAAGTTTTTCATTCATTTTTAATCTAGATATTTGTATTTTTTTTCTTTTAGTAAAATAATTTTACTTTCATAATGTTATTAGAGATGGGAGTAATCTTATTTGTGGCATTTGTTGGAGTTGGATAGAAAAAGTGGCACATAGTGGCACGCGGTGCAGGTTTTGTGTTTTTTCGCACGTTGCATGTAGGTCGTGTTAGATTTCAATTCGTGGTGCACTCTAATTGTATGCATCTCTTTTGGCCAGCGGCCAAATATTAAAATTTCAGAAAAATCACGTGTTAAAAAATGTAAGTCTTATAAAAATGTTACAACTCAATAAAATGGATTAGTTTTGTTGACATTTTTATTCTTTAAAAATATATAAAAATAATCATGTTTTGTTGAAAAGGAAAAAAAATGCATTTCTTTGAGCAATACCGGCATGCCATCAACCTTACATAAGTTATTCAATTGAACTTAGCTCTTGGAAAGAAGAAGAGAAAAACTTTCCAGCTTAAACTCGCCAGCTTCATGTTGGATAGAATCTCATATCATTTTATACTGTCATTTTGTTTAATTCCAAATTTAGATTTGTGTCATATGTTGCATGCCTGCTGCTCTTATTTGATTAGATAGACATATTTTCTTTACCATAATTAGATCACAACAAATTAACTTTTTAGTACATCAAGCTACTTTTCTTAAATAACTTATGTAGAGTAATATGCATTTCTACAACTACTCGGCATGACTTCCTTATATTACAATGCATACCAATAGTAACTACATATAAATATCTTCCATGCCCAAGTAAAGTTGGACAACTAAAGTAGATGGGTTCCTCGCAAAAAAAAATTAAGTCGATGGGGCGTTTATGTCATAGGTAGCCGCGCATTTAATTGCTAGTGAGAATTTGCCGCTCCGCTGCAACACACGGGCATATTTCCTAGTTAATAACATAATCAAGGCAGATGAAATAGAGCCTTTGACTGTAGATTTTGAGAGCAACAACATGCGTACAGTAATAACATTACTCCACTATAGAGGATATGCAGTTAAAGTTCTCTTTCAAGTTCGCCCAGAAATAATGACAGAAACTAATTAGAATTTTTTATAACACTGAAGATTTTATTGCTTTGAGTAAATGGCAGTATTTATCATATATAAAGAAGTTTTTGTAATACTAGTTACCAGATTTTAAATATTTTCTCAAAACTTACCAGATTCAAAAGATATTGTCAAAACTCATTAGATTTAAAAAATATTGTCACAACTTAGCAATTTTAAGATAATTTCTTCATTTTTAAATCTAGTAAGTAGTGTCACAAAAAAAATTCAAATAGGTAAATTTTGTCACTGTTATGCGAAAATCTGATAGCTTGTGACAAAATTTCTAAAATCTGGTAAGTAGTGTCTTAAAAGCTTATTATATAGTATCTCTAAATTTTTTTATTATATGGTATAAAATAACATCATTTACTCTACTATTGCCGCCCTTAATGTCAAGAAGCACACGATACCCCACAATTTATTACAAGAAAGTTACTAATTAAAGTGCAAATAATGTAATTACATGCCAGTGAGGAAGACAACAATTCAAACAAAAATACTCAGTTCGGTTATTTTTACATGTCACGTTAGCTTTGACTAAAGTCAAATTTTGTAAAGTTTGGCCAACAATTAGTCAATTACATGTATGTGTTAGTATATAAAGGTTGTATCAATAGATTCAAAATTCAATCTAATATAATATGATTTCAGTTTCTTACACTAATATATGCACATCATTTGATTAATTGTTGGTCAAATTTCATAAAGTTCGACTTAAGACAAAGCTAATGTGACATGTAAAAATAACCGGAGGGAGTATATCAGTAACCCTAGAATATATTAATTCTCTCCATCCCAAGATGTTGACAAAGCAAATTGTTGGCCTAATGAAGGTCGCCATATATTAATACTCTCCATCCCAAGAATACAAGTAAACCTAGGATTGTCCAAAATCAAACTATTTTGAGTAGTTGGAGAGGAACTATTTTGAGTACTTGGAGTATTGGAGAGGAACTAGTTGACAAAAGAGTCCGCCTGCTGTCTCCCGCAGCGCCGCCTCACAGATCTACCCCAAATGCCCCACAAAACCACATCCCTAATCCTCCATGTATATCGTAGATCTAAGAGAAAGGGACATATGAGTTACCTATGTGTGGGAGGAGGACGGTGGCCGCCAAGAAGATGGTCGGAGGCGGCTCGCTCGTGGAGTGCACCCTGTTAGAGCGCTCTGCACGCCTTTTGGGCTCGCACGCGGGGCCTCTCTGTCGGTTGCCTTAGGCGCCAGGCAGGTTGCCTTGCCGGCGCTTGCCTAGCCCGCATGGACAGATGGTGCCAGCCGGTCTGAGAGAGCCAACCGCATCACTACTAGAAAAAGAGCTATAGATGGAATTGACACTAATGGCGCATCAGACAAGCGGTGCGTCATTAATATATACTAATGGCGCACCACCTTCTGATACGCCATTAGAGTTGAAACTACTAATGGCGCACCTGGCCCAGGGTACGCCATTAGTATCAATTTTTTTTTGAACTAGTGCGCCTGTCCAAACATACTAATGACGCATCCAGACACAGTGCGCCGTTACTAGTTGTAACTAGTAATGGCGCACCTGTCGGAAAGTGCGCCACTAATGTTGTTTTTTTATTATATTTTTATTCCTTTTTTGCAAAACTACTAATGGCGCACTGTTCCACCGTGCGCCATTACTAGTTTAAACTAGTAATGGCGCACTGTGGAACAGTGCGCCATTAGTATGTTTTTTTTGCAAAACTACTAATGGCGCATCACCAGACGGTGCGCCATTAGTAATCTGGATTACTAATGGCGCATTTAGAGTTGGTGTGCCATTAGTAAGTGGGCAGCAATAAGATATTTTGGACAGCCTCTCGACCAGATCCAGTGCAAAGGCAAAGCGAAGAGGGAGGCTCCTTCAGTCGCGGCCTCTCCTTCCTCGAAGCCCACGGCCAAGAGCAGACGGAGGAGAGGAGAGAAGAGAAAGCTCTTGTGATCGCGCGACGACGACGATGACGACCTCCGTCGCGGCGACGATGAGCCCCCTTCGCGCCCTCCTCGTCCTCGCCGCTGTCCTCGCGGCGTGCCTCGGCCCCACGGCGGCGGACCAGCCCGGGTAGGTGCCCCTCGTCCCCGCTCGTTTTCCCTCCCCTATCCGATCGATCGGGAGGCTGTATCTGACCCACTCTCTCGCCTCGCCTTGTGGGTGCAGATCCGTCGAGGGATACACCATCGCTGGCCGCATCAAGATCGACGGTCAGTGCCCTCTCCCCCGTGGTTCAAACTAGACGCATCTGGTAACTTCTGCGTGCGTGGGTAGGCGGGCGGGATCCAGTTTCGTGCTCTACTAGAACCTGACCAATTTGGCAGAATTATCTCTGGGGCGCGTGATCCAAGTAGGGCCAAGTGTGTCGATGCTACTGATCTCCCTACTGTACCACTATGCATCGCCGTTGCTTAGGCAGCATGCTTACAAGCATTAGTGTCCATATTATCCAGCTTCATCTTTGAAACTAATGTGCTTCCCCCCTTCAGGTTCATCGCCGTTGCTTAGGCAGCATGCTTACAGGCATTTAATGGAACCATGAGCTTAATCTTCTTTTTTGTTTTAACATCTTTACAGCCAAGTAGAAAATAATGTGCTTCCCATGCTCAACCTCCGTTTGGACTCAGGTTCTGCAGAATTGCCTTAGTTCATTTGTCTTACTACTGGGCTAGTGTCACCTTGTAGTTGTAAATATACAATATAACCTATTTCCTTGAGCGAGGAAGTAGCTAACATAGCACTCAAATTCCCCCCTTCAAACAATAATAACTAAGCTCAAAAGAATGATGAGGTGGTTACACAGCTGCTGACAAATCAAGAACTTAACTTTTGCGTGTGTTTGTGTGTGCAGCTTTAACATCTTTACAGGGGTTTCGGTAGTTCATAGTTGGGATTAAACCTTAAATGTAGCCATGGTTTATTAAACGTAGGAAAACAACAGCAAGTCGAAAGAAAAGTAGTTCCCATGCTGAACTTCATTTTATATAGACTGAACTATAGTTTGTTGGACACCCTAGATTGCTGGATGATCTTTAGGCATCTCTGCAGCACATAGCAGGCCAATCTTAACAAGAGCGATGATATGAAGATCATTGTTCCTGCAGCCATTTAATGACTTTCCTGGTCTGAAGCACTCTCTGCTTCTTGGTCATCTTGGGTCCCACAAAAGAGATTCATGATTCTTGGATCTAGAACGGTAGAACCTCACAAATCATATAACAGTGTAATGGATCCATTTTTTCTTCCATCACATCTTCCTTATTGCTTCCTTGCTGGATTCCTTATCACTCCTGACACAAGGAGAAGACTGAAAGGGGCATTGCTTTCCTGACACTGTTATCTGTGAACAGTACTTGTCATATTGTCCCCCTGCCACTTATTATGAAGTCCTACAAGAAAATGATATGGTCAAAATGTATTGTCTTGCTTTAGCCTTTTCTACCATGTGTTTATCCTTTAATTTTTCCATGAGCCTTGAGGATGCTGCTCTCATTTCATAGAGATATGGATTTTCATACTAACGGTTTTATTGATGTGGCTTCCCATACACAATGACCGGTTCCTGGAAAAGCAGCTGATGTTCTTGCTGCTGTGTTTACAGCAACACAAGTTATGTACGGATTATCACTTTTATTTCTGACTGGTTGCCCTTTCACAGTTATTGCGTTTCAGTTACTGCATGGCCGTCGATAATTCTCCTTGGATATACTAGTCTTCTCCCTTCTCTTTGTAATAATGGTCTGCTGATTTTGTGGGCTTTATCAGTAATCCCCTCTACCCTCTGCTACCCAGATCGAAATCGTCTTCTCCAAAAATTCTTCTATTAGTAATGTCCTTGGCACATGCGTTTCAGTTTTCAACTTTAACAGTCTGATGTGCAAGTTTAACATCTTTACACGGGCATGATTAGTTCATAGTTGGGCTTACACCTTAAAGTATTGTAACACAAGTTTATTAGGTGTTGGAAGAAACAACCAAGTCGAAAGAAAAGTTCCCATGCTGAACTTTATTTTATATATGCTGCATCCTTTTGTTCTGATTATCTAAATCAATCAACAGATGTAGGAACATGTTTATTCAGTAGCTTCTCGTAGAGAGAGGGGAATTGACGAATTGTCCAGATCCACGCAGGCAAATCAGAGTGCCTCTCTGCTAGAATATATGTTTGTTGATAAAACTGAGTACACCATGACTACCCCAATTGATTAATATTTCTTGATTTTCCTTCTTTTATATGCATGTCTAATCTCTGATTTATCCATATATATGTTAGCCGACAGAAAACGGTCGAATCTTAGTGCTGCTGCCCCATGAACACATTTTTTTAATTTGACTGTACATTCAAATGAAGCCAAGTGGAGTAGTATACTGGTAGTATAGTATAATAATATTATCAAAAGGTAAATGCCCTGATTATTTAGCTCTGTCAGATAAATACTCGTCGAAAGTGGGCTCCTATCAAAATTCGTTTCCATTATAATCTTACTCATACAATATTCACACCATGTAATTCTGGAAATATATGCTCATATCTAGTTCTGCATAAAAAATGACAGTATTGACATGTTATAAATAGTTTGTTTGTGTTTCTGTTTATTTTGTTACATTTTGCAGGGATAAAGTGAAGAAAAAGAAGAAAAGATTACTAGAAGATTAGTTTTAGGATTTTCTTTTATTTCCTTGCAATTTTCCTTTTATTGGAAACTTGTAAAGACATTGTAATATTCTTACTATAATAAAAATTATGATTCTATTTCATTTTTGTTTTTAAATTATTTTTCCTTATAGGTTGTTTTCTGTAAATTTAGATTTTTTTTGTTTTCCAAATACATTACTAGTGGCGCATTTAAGCCCTTATTAGTGGCGCATTTAAGCCCTTATTAGTGGCGCACCTTCCTTTATTACTAGTGGCGCACTTATAAGGTTATTAGTGGCGCACCTGGAGGGAATACTAGTGGAGCACCGAATGGCATACTAATGGCGCACCACATGGTGCGCCATTAGTATCTGGCATACTAATGGCGCACAAGTGGTGCGCCATTAGTAAAAAATACTAGTGGCGTGCTACTAATGGCGCACCGGTAGTGCGCCATTAGTAGGCAAAACCGGTGCGCCATTAGTAGGCCTTTTCCTAGTAGTGCATGGGCCAGTCTCACCCTGTCGGCGTTCTGGGACTAGGGTATCCAGACTTGTCTGCGTGCGGCCCACGGCATGGCTCCATGGACGGCCTAGTACGGCCTATATTCAGCACCTTCAAGAAAAGACCCTCGCAAGGAGCTAAGCCTCGTGAGGCGGACGATGGCAAGATCTCCGGAGGGAGTGGCCTTCCCAGACTGGCTTCCAAGGAGCGGAGATTTCTATGCAGGTGCCCACCTCATGAGGTTGAGGTGACATCAGCCATGACGACCAAGGCCAGGCGGGCGCAAGCGGGCGCAGAGGGGCATGTTTCCTCTTTGGCGCTAAGGAGGCAAGCGCACGCGCGGGGTCCCGGGGAATCAACCAAAGGTTTCCATTCCCATGCAACAACACCAAGACCACCAGGACGGCAGGGCGGATGTCATCACCAGGACCACCACAACGTCACGACCAGAAGCTTTGCAGGCAAAGACCACCTTTCGTCAGGATAGGATGTATTTCTTGTCCCCCTTCAAAATTGGCCACTGTAGGATCCCTTCCTGCCTTTGCTTGGAGGAAGAGGACCAAGGCCACTATAAATACAATTTAGCCACCACCATAGAAGGTGTTGGGGATATTACTACTGGAGGTAAACTGGCCTTATGTAGCCGGATTGACTCTTTGAAGATTAGAAGCCCATGAAGATGTAAAGATGATGGCGCTTTACGGAGGGCCCAAAGGCGGGTTACAGTCTTTAAATGTAAACCGGCCTAGTCATATAACTTGTATAGTAAGATAGAAAGAGAGAGGCCGAACTGGATACGTTTATAAACCGGCTTCGGGACTCTGTAGTACGGCGGGCGTCAACCTATGTATATAAAGGGACGACCCGGCCACGGTTTAGGGACAGACAACAACAACTCGAGAGCCAGACAAAGCGGATTCGCTCCCTGGCCTTCGAAACCCTAGCAATACCAATCACAACTAGACGTAGGCTTTTACCTTCATCGAAGGGGCCGAACTAGTATAACTCCCATGTCCCCTTGTCCGGTTTAACCCCTTTAAGCTAACCCGTTGCGATGGCTCCACGACTAAGTCCTTTCACGAGGACATCTGCCGTGACAAACCCACGACAGTTGGCGCCCACCGTGGGGCTATCGCACAATGGTTTCGAGTTCTTGAAGGGCAGCTTCAATGGACTCAAGGGATACGCTATGGGCCGGATGACGAAGAGTCGCCGCGGCAAGCTCTACATCGACAACACAGGATGGGGTCCCGAGGCCGATTCAATCGAATACGGGTACCGGGTCCCCTTCGGTGGGATTCACGTCTTCATCGGCAAGATCGGCGAACCGGCCCCTAAGCCGGACATCTGCACCGACATTATCGAAATGGCTCGGCGTGCAAGTTCTTCGCCGGTTCAGCCCGAGGCAAGGCATGTTTTCATAGGTGTCGTCCATGGATCAGGGTACGAGGACGGACCGGTGTCCAATGGGGAAATTGTAGTCTGCTCTAATGACGAGTCTTCTGGAGAAACCGAAACTCTTTACCAGTTGCAGGACGGCCGGATTGAGGGAGGATCCGAGGGCAACAGTATTCCGGATTCCCCCGGTCTGCCAAGCCGGGCCGCCATCTTCATGGCCGGCACGCAATCGGCGCCTCATTCATCTACCACCGCAGCAATGCTCTCCGGTTCAGCGACGGCCACACCAGCAGGGGCAGGAAGCTCGGCGCCACCTTCGGCCCAAGTCTTGTCTGATTTGTTCGACGCTCTGGCAACATTGATGTCCGCGGAGGTAGACGCAACAGCCAGGGATCAGCACGATGCGGAGATTGAAAAAGTGAAAGATCAGATAGCCTAGGCTAAAGCGGACCTAGCAGCAGAGAACACCAGGATGGCTACGGAGCGGGTCGAGTTGGAAGCACAGGCTTACCGGATTAGACTGGATCAGAATGCTTCAGAGGAAGTCATGAGAAGAAGGTACCGATCACGTCTCCCGTTGGTTTATGAGCCGCAGAATCTTTTCAACACGCTAGGTGCAGGAGCTGGTAACCAACCCACGCTAAACCGGGCGGGGGCGCCGGGAGCAGGAGCGCCGGTTCAGCCGCGCACGACGGACCTGCCTCGCCAGAACAACGTTGTACCATCAACGCCGCCCGGGCATTATTCCAACCCGTTGGACAACATTGTGGCCGCCGCTTCATGCCTGGCAGCCCTCCCAACCGACGGCGAGTCACCAGTTGCAGTGGAAGCACGTCGGGCTAGGGATCTCCTTCAGACAGCACTAAATCAACAGCAAGTATATTCACACAGCCGTGAGGGGATTCATTCCACCCCCTGTCCAAGCCGGAGTTATAGCAGACACGTGGAAGACGAACCGGCCGTGTCCAGTAGTGCACGCCGCCGAAATTCGCCACGAGGGAACAACCCGGCTGGGGGAGGTGCTAATGCGCAAGATGTTGTGGACCATGGCCGCGCACGTCGAGAGGCCGAGTTGACAACTCGACACGAAGCACAACAGCATACTCCGGCTCACCCCATCGCCTCCATGGAGCCAGGGGTGATGTTCAGTTCCTTAGGGGTACCGTGTTTAACTCCTGCTTTGCTTAATGTGCGACTACCCAAGGATTTCAAGGGACCTCGTAAGGTACCAAATTATACTGCCGATTTGCAGCTAGAGGCGTGGGTGGAGAGCTATGAGATGGCAATGGAGATGTTAGATGTGGATGAGGCGGTGTGTGCTAAATATTTCACCATGATGTTGGAAGGAACAACTCGCACTTGGTTGAAGAGCTTGCCGACCAACTCTATTGGATCATGGGCCGAACTTTAGCACCGGTTTATCCAGAACTTCAAGGATACGTGTAAGCAGCCAATGTCAATTGTAGATCTGGCCGCTTGTGTCCAAGAGGAAGCGGAGTCCACGACCCATTGGGTCAAACGGGTCTCGGTGATTTTGCATTCATCAGATCGTATCAATGCAGACACCGCAGTGTTAACGTTAGAGGGCAATTGCCGTTTCAAACCGTTGAAACAGAAGTTGGGAAGGCTCAAACGTCACTGCAACGACATGTCAACACTCATGGCCGCTTTGGTTAAATATGTCGATTCAGATAATACCAAGGATCCAGATTCAGAGGAGGACAAACCGGAGAAGGGTAAGAAGACCGGCAATGCCAAAGGCCAACAACACAATCCGGCAGGCCATGGAAACACTGGTAAGCGCAAGGCCGATAGTGGTTTGGACTTTGTCGCAAATACCAACGCGCAGGAGAATGGCCAGCGCCGTAAAGGCAAGCAGCCCCAGAGGGGTGGAGGTCCAGGCAACAATTTGGAGCGTTTGTTAAATTAGCCCTGTCCAAACCACGGATCGAAGGAGAAACCGGCATCACATCTCTGGAAAGATTGTTATATCATGCGGGATTTCAAGAATTCCAATATGTTCCAATATGACAACGGCCCGCCCGGCGGTTCAGGAGGAGGTTTCCACAGGACGTTCCGGTTCAGGGTTTCCACGCAATCAAACTGGACACATCAATCAAGGACACCAAGGCAACCAGGGAGGTTACAACCATCAGGGGAGTCAGCAGCAGCAGTAGTCGGGTTATCAGAGCAATCCCAAATAGCTGAACAGCGGGCAATATCATGTCTTCACTACTAGTTTGTGCAAACGTGATCAGAAGCTTCACAAAAGGGCAGTCAACTCTGTTGAGCCGGCAGTACCTCAATATTTACGCTGGTCGGAGCAACCTATTTTGTGGAGCAGAGAGGATCACCCGCCCTGGGTTGATAATCCAGGTCATTTGGCCTTGGTGGTAGCCCCTCAAGTTGGGGGATACAAGTTCACTAAAGTGCTCATGGATGGGGGAAGTAGTATCAATATTTTGTATTATGATACTTCCGTCGTATGGAGTTGACAAATAAGGATCTTAAACCGTCGAATACGGTATTTCATGGTGTGTGCCTGGTAAGTCTGCATATCCCGTTGGTAAGATAGCTTTGGAGGTAGCTTTTGGAGATGACTACGATTCAAGGTCAGAAACATTGACATTTGAGGTGGTGAAGATCAAAAGTCCGTACCACGCCTTGTTTGGGCGGCCAGTTTATGCTAAGTTTATGGCACGGCCATGTTATGTTTACCTACAGCTTAAAATGCCAGGTCATAAGGGGACTATCACAGTACATGGAAGTAGAAAGATTTCTTTGGAGTGCGAAGAAGGCGATGCGGCTTATGCTGAGTCGGTTTGTGCCACAGAGGAGTTAAAATTCTATAAGGAGCAAGTTGATCCGGCAGACATGACCTCCTTAAAAAAGCCAACTACGGAACATGATCCAGCATTGAAGTTCAAATCAGCTACAGACACTAAGATGGTTGACTTTGTCCCTGGCGATTCATCCAAACAGTTCAGCATCAGCGCTAACCTGGATCCCAAATAGGAAAGCGCGCTCATCGATTTCATCCGTGAGAATCGGGACATCTTTGCATGGAAACCTTCTGACATGCCAGGTGTACCGAGAGAACTCACTGAGCACACACTCAACATTGATCCTAAATTCAATCCGGTCCGACAGTTCCTCCGCCGTTTCAACGAGGAAAGGCGCAAGGCTATAGGCGAAGAGGTCGCCCGTTTGTTGGCTGCTGGGTTTATTGTTGAAGTTTTTCATCCAGAGTGGTTAGCCAATCTGGTGCTGGTTCTTAAGAAAAACGACACTTGGCACATGTGTGTGGACTACATAGATTTAAACAAGGCTTGCCTTGCAGACCCCTTTGCTCTCCCTCGCATTGATCAGATAATTGATGCTATGGCGGGTTGTGACCGTTTGTGTTTTTTGGATGCTTACTCTGGTTATCATCAGATCAAAATGGCAGTTAAATACTAGGAGAAGACAGCCTTTATAACTCCCTTTGGAGCCTCCTGCTATGTTTCCATGCCCTTTGGACTCAAGAGTGCCCAGGCAACTTACCAGCGATGTGTTCAGAATTGCCTTCATAAGCAAATTGGGCGCAATGTTCATGCGTATGTAGATGATATTGTGGTCAAATCCAGAAAGGAGGAGACTTTGATAGATGATCTACGGGAAACCTTTGACAATCTCTGGGTTTACAAGATGATGCTCAATCCGGAGAAGTGTGTTTTCGGTGTCCCGGCAGGCAAGCTCTTAGGCTTTATGGTTTCAAACAGAGGCATTGAGGTTAATCCGGAAAAGATTGCAGCAATTATGTCCTTGGCTAAACCGGCGTGTATTAACGATGTGCACGTCTGGCCGGCCGGATTACAGCCTTGAGCCGGTTTATCAGCCGCCTTGGAGAGAAGGCCATCCCCTTATATCAGATGCTCAAGAAAATAGATAACTTTGTCTGGAGTGAGGCAGCTGATAAGGCGTTTGAAGATCTGAAGAGGCAGCTCGTGGAACCGCCCGTGCTAGCAGCACCGATCGACAAAGAGCCGTTATTATTATATGTGGCTGCTAATGCCCGGGCTGTCAGCGTAGCCATTGTGGTAGAGCGCAAGGAGCCTGGCAAAGAGTATCCGGTTCAACGGCCGGTTTATTATATCAGTGAGGTGCTCATTGAGTCAAAGCAGAGGTATCCACATTGGCAGAAACTGGTGTATGGGGTGTTTATGGAAAGCCGGAAGCTCAAACACTATTTTCAGGGCCATCCTATCACAATGGTCAGTTCAGCTCCTCTGGGCGACATCATTCAAAACAGAGAGGCAACTGGCCGGATTGCCAAGTGGGCCATTGAGCTTGGACCCCATGGGCTCAAATATATACCTCGCACGGCGATCAAGTCCCAGGCACTCGTAGATTTCACCAATGATTGGACGGAGTTACAGGCACCTGAGGAGAAACCAGATAATACATATTAGACTATTCATTTTGATGGGTCCAGACAGTTAGAGGGTTCAGAGGCTGGAGTCATATTAACTTCCCCACGAGGTGATAAGTTTTGTTATGTCCTCCGTTTAATGTTCCCTTGTACTAACAATGCAGCTGAATATGAGGCTTTACTCCACGGTCTTCGGATGGCTAAAGAGATGAATTTGAGCCGGATTCTAGTGGCTCAGCAAGTGTCTATCACTTGGGATTCTAAGGACCCACTCATGGCTGCATATCGACGAGAGGTGGACGTAGTGGCCGGTCACTTTAAAGGTTATCAAGTGGACCATATAGACCGGCGGAAGAATGAAGCGGCGGACGCTTTAAGTCGTCTTGGTTCCCAACGTAAACCGGTTCTGCCCAATGTCTTTCTTGATGTATTGCACAATCCGTCAGTCAAGATACCAATCGAAGAAGATTTGGCTATTCCTGATCCGGAGGCTCAGTTGGTGGCAGCTCTGCATGCCATACCGGATTGGAGGATCCCATATCTGGATTACATGAACCGAGGCGAGTTACTAGCTGAGGAAACATTGGCTCGACAGATAATCCGGCGTTCCAAGTCCATGACCATACTCAATGGGGAGTTACATCGTTACAGTGTTTCAGGAGCAATTCAGTGATGCATTTCTCCTCAAGAAGGTTGTGAGATTTTGCGAGAAATTCATGAAGGGGATTGCGGTCACCACGCCGGTTCAAAGTCGTTGGTTGCTAAAACTTTTCGCCACGGTTTTTACTGGTTGACGGCGCATGCTGATGCGGAGGATTTAGTCAAAAGATGTGATGGATGTCAAAAGTTTGCCCGCCGTGCGCACGTTCCGGCTCAAGAGTTGTGGATGATTCCAATTACATGGCCTTTTGCAACTTGGGGGCTGGATATGGTTGGACCCTTCAAGCGCTCCAACGACAAGAAGACCCATCTATTAGTAGCAGTTGATAAATTCACTAAATGGGTAGAGGCAGAGCCAGTCAGCAAGTGTGATGCAGCCACGGCGGTTCAATTCATCAAAAAGGTGATATTCTAGTTTGGCTTTCCACATAGCATTATAACAGATAATGGCACTAACTTGTCAAAAGGAGAGATGGAAGAATTCTGTCAACATGAGCACATCCGGCTTGATCTAGCATCAGTGGCTCACCCCCAATCTAATGGTCAAGCGGAAAGGGCAAATCAAGAAATTCTACGGGGTATCAAACCAAGGCTTATGGTTCCCTTAAAGCGGACGCCGGGTTGTTGGGTCGAGGAGCTACCTTCTGTGTTATGGAGCATCAACACCACACCCAATAGGTCTACGGGTTACACGCCTTTCTTCATGGTTTATGGAGCGGAGGCAGTTCTTCCTAGTGACATCCGTCATGATTCGCCCCGTGTGGCAGCTTATGTTGAAGCTGATAATGAGAAGGCACGTCAGGATTCTCTGGACCTGTTGGATGAAGAGCGGGATCTTGCAGCAGCATGTTCGGCAATTTATCAACAAGATCTTCGACGTTATCACAGCCGCCGGGTTAAAACTAGAACCTTTCAAGAAGGTGATTTGGTGCTCCGGCTCATCCAGGATCAGACTGATATGCACAAGTTATCCCCCCCTTGGGAAGGACCCTTTGTGGTCAGCAAAAATCTGCACAACGGATCCTACTACCTCATTGATGTCCGAGAGCATGAAGACTCACGTCAATCGGAGGAGGAGACAAAGCGGCCATGAAACATAGCTCTCCTTCGGCCTTACTGTACTTGAAGCCATAGGCTCTTCACCTGTACATATTTATGACAGTGTATATACCATATAATAAACTGGAGCCTCCATTATAAGCGGGGTATCTATTCTTTCTTATATCATGTGTGTGCTTTTCCAAGTTAACGGTCAAAGCGGAGTCTTTGTTAAACCGGCTTTAGCAGCTGCATAAAGATACGGAAAATCACTAGGGGGCTTGGTCATGTTTGAACCAAAGCTACACCTCTTGATAGGCATTTCAGCCACACAAGGAAAAATTTGTGGAGCCAAAGAGAGTATTGTACACAGTACAAACTCAAACATAGGCACACGCTGAGCATCGCTCACAAAGTTACTTGGGGGCTCTTTTTTGCAAAGCAACAAAGAGTTTGAAAGGACCCTCGTAATTGGCTATCAAGCCATGGCTTGGAAGCCTGGTGTATTCACCTAAAACCCCGGGTTAACCTGCCTTCATCAAGTAAGCCACTCCTATCCAGGTAATCCTGGCATGACCCATCGAACGTTTGACAAGTCAATCTTTTACAGACCCTGAACTTGTCACAGTTAAAACGATGATTGGTTAATTGGAGGCCCATCTTAAAAGGCTTTGTTAAATGGTTTAACTCAGAGGCCTGGCAGCCCATGAAAAGCCTTGATTTGGAGCCTGGCAGCTCGTAAAAAGCCTCGCATATTTTCCTATTTGAATTTTGTTTGTTGACAATCATAAGTATCTTTTGATAAACCGGCGTCCTTGACCCGGCTTGCTTTCCAACCACCATTTGTTGGCACATGATCAATTATAAACCGGTGGTCATTGACCTGGTCTGGTTTGACTAAATCACCAGTGTTATGAAGAAAATCCGGTAGTTATACCGGTCCGCTTTAATAGATAGACCAGCATTATGAAGATGAAATTATCAAACGTATCGTGTTGGTGTTAAACACCTTTGATGTATACACGTTTGGTCAATCAATGAGGTATGTTCTGTACATTATTTTTTGTACAAACACTTGATTACTCAGCTCAAGTACTATATACTTCTTGGTTATTATGACATGTTTAGCGGTAAACCGCTAGACACTTTTTAAGTTTTTTGGACCCAGGAAGGCAAGTCATCATAGGCTATGCATAAAATATATCCTGAAGGGCGGCACAGATTGTCACAAAGTGTTATGAAACATGCTTGATGGAATGGCAGATAAACAAAGTTTCAGCTATCCTATTACATGAAGCTTCAAAGTGGCTCACACAGTGCCATTGTTTTTCACAGTAGCCATGTAAACCGGCAACCGGATCAGGACTCTTCATCAGGACGGTTTGACGATTGCGGATCAGTTGGTGTAGGCACTTCTTCATCCCTCCCCAGCCGCTGGAAATCAGCCGTTGACCAATCGATTCTGGTTAAAGCTTGGAACACTATTTCCTCATGGATAAGATCAGAAGGGTTAATATCAGGGGCATAAGTGTGCTTACGAATCGGAGGCACAAGTTCTTCGACTTCATGGATCTCGGCCAGCTGTCTTCTCCCTTCTGCATCATAAAACGGTTGAAAATGGGACAAATCGGTGTCCTCAGCCAATTTGCTGGCCGCTGGCCGCATCTGCTTGGTCAGCCGCCGAAGATCATCATTGTCAAAGTTTTAACCGTCTTCTTTAACGCCTGGATATCCTTTAATGATATCCTCCGCTTCAAGGTCTGGAATCCAGGCCTTGGCTCGAATAAGGGCGGTTAATGCTCCTGCTCTCGCAGCGGCTCTTTTCAGCTCGACAATACGCGCCGGTAACATGCTCAGCTTCTCAAGGGTCTCTTTAATCAACATTGGCGCCGGTTTGTTATAAGCCGCCGTACTAATGGCTCGCTGAGATCCAGAGTATAGCTGCTCAACCAATGTATATGCCGCTTTGAGCTTCATCCGCATATCTGCACCAAGATGGGTGATCCGAGTTCCTACCAAAGATTTTAACAATATATTGGTCAGTTTTAAGATTCATTGACTGGTGCAACATACATAAGCAGATACTTACCAAAGATAGCAGAGGTCATAGCATTGATTTGGCGCTTCAAACCGGCTAGTTCTTCAACCATCAGTTTCAGGGCTTCCTCCGCATCTACAGCTCTTTTGGTCAAACCAGCTTTTTCGGTTTCCCATTCAGCATGATCTTGATTAAAGGATTCTTTCAATTTTTCCATTCCGGCCAGGGCCTGCGTCAGCTCCTCTTTGGCTTTTGCAGCTTCGGCTTGTTGAGACTTAACATTTTCTTGCAAGTCAGAGTTTTGGGCATATTTGCTTCTCAGTTCAGCCTGCAACATTGAAGGTATATTCAACAAAACAACATATTTATGCACTAAGTATAAAGCATATAACAAGTTATCCACTTCATACTTGGGGGCTAATGCCTATTTGCTCTCAAATACTACCCTCTATGCAAGTCTCCAGAACAATGCAAGCATTATCCTTGACACTTGGGGGCTAATGTACGTTTGTTCTAAACCGGCGGTGTGGATTAAAAACCGGATTAACCTGCGAAGTTAAACCGGCCTTTGGGGGCTATGCTGCAGAACATTATCTAATTTTTCAAACATGAGTCTTATCTATGATTGACGACACGCCTTGGCAAGGATCAATGATGGCATGCTTAAAGTGTTACAAAGACTCGGTTTATGATTGACAATCATAAAACGGCTCTTGGAGGCTACTTGGAATAGTATTTCAGCTATAATCAATGGCAAGGGAGAAGCATTTACCTCATATCGTTCTTTCATCAAATTCACCAAACCGGCTTCATAATCCCGGTTTGAGTGCAGACGGTTCAAGAAGCCGGAATGAAGCTCATCAGCGTTAAGATGAGCATAGTTTGATAAGTCGCTGGTCCATTTACCTTTATCCCTGGCAATTTGCTCTTCTTTTGCACTATGCTGAGCCAAAATGACGGGATGACCAGGAGAGCTGTGGCCTGCTCCAGTAATAATAACGTCGTCACCTTGGCCTTCAGGATTTTGGGTGGATGATAATGGAATTTCAGTGTCTTTCATTGGATTAGCCCGGTTTGGTTCTGCCGGTTCAGTAGGGGCGACAGGCTTAGCATCTGTTGGTTCGTCAGTATGTTGGCCGTCAAGGGGCGGATCATCAAAAGTTGTTTCAGGATGGAGGCATTCTGATTCACTAGTCTGCTCCGGTTGACCTCTTGGTTCTTCTTCTTCGGCAACAGGGTCTTCTGGCGGATTGGCGACCCGAGCTTTCTTGTTGGGTCTGGCTTTGGCCCTGCAAACAGAATAAAAAAGGATTAATATACTGTTCAAAAGATGTAGGGCGCATTGAAAGGAAAGGTTGTTCATAACTCACTCGGCCACAGTTTTCAAAGGGGGAAGTTGAGTTGTTGTCGATTCACCAGAAGAGGAAGGAGGTGTCACCTGATAATTTGAATCGGACGGATTAAGAGGCTGTCTAAAATTACCTGCCTTGGGGTAAGAATGGTTAGAAGTAGGAGAGACCTCAGACCGGCGCTTCCGAACCGGAGTATCAGGTAAACCGGTAGAGGTGACCTGTTGGCCACTATGCCGGGTTGTCTGGCGAGCTTCATGCTGTTGAGTCTTGAAAATAAATGTTGGATCCAAGTGAGCAAGATGATGAGAAAATCTTACTTTCTGGATTGTTTGGCGAGTTTTTTGTGTTGGCATAGAGTCTGAACCGGAGGAAAGGGTAATTACCTCTACGTCCTCAGCCTGACTAGCTTTTGCCTCCTCCTGAGGAAGATCATTGTTAACAAGATGCATAAAAAGAGAGCCAAGTGAGTCAAGTTCCACCTCAACTTCTGGGTCATCAGTATCATCATCAAGTTCCATAGTAATCCGGTCAGCCATTTTCCGCTTTAACGTCCATTTTACGGCTTTGGTCTTCGGGCGGGTTGGTTTGACCAATTTATCTCCAGTTGGCTTTGCCGCTTTCTCTATGGATTTCCGTTTCCAGAAAGGGTCATCACCCTATACATATAAAGAAGAAGGATTACAGCTTGTATAAGTCAAAGATATTAGAGATGAAGAGGAAGTGTAATGCTTACAGCAGGCGGTTTGTTCTTGGTGTAGAAGGGATTCAGACCGGTTTGACTACAGACCAGTTCCGATTCATTCAGAATTTTCTTTACCCCTTCAGTAACTTCTTCCTTAGATAATTGGATGTTGCAGTGGCGTTGAGGATCGTCAACTTCACTGGTATATTCGCACATTAAACCAGGACACCGGCTTAGCGGCAAGATACTCCAGGATATCCAACAACGCACAAAATCCACACCTGTTAAACCGTTTGCCATAAAGGCCCGGAGCTTGGCAATTTGAGGAGCGTATTTTGCCCTTTCTAAAGAGCTCAGGCATTGTGGCATTGGGTGAGTATTGGATAATCTATGATCACGGAAGCCGGGGAGGGGATTTTCATCCTGACGCAAAGTGTCTCTGCAATAGAACCATGTTTGATTCCATTCCTTTGGGTGGCTATGATGTTTGGCATGAGGAAATTCCACTTCTTTCCTCTTTTGAATCGAGACACCACCAAGCTCTGTGTTCGGGCCATTCACAAACTTTGTGCGCCGGTTTAAGTGAAAGAAATCCCAGAACAATTCTGCAGTTGGTTCTTCTTGTAAATAGACTTCACAAAAGACTTGGAAATTGCATAAGTTGGAGACTGAGTTGGGACCAATATCTTGTGGATGCAGTTGGAAGATGGCAAGCACATCTCGATAAAATTTTGACCCTGGCAGTTTGAAACCACGGCCTATATGGTTAACAAAGATTACCACTTCGCCTTGTCTTGGGGTTGGAGGATTCTCAGTTCCTGGAACTCGCCATTTGATCTCAGTTTTCTTAGGCAGAGAGCCGATGCTAACCATCTCATTCAGTTGAGCCTCAGTAACCCGGGAACGAGCCTAGTTGCAGGCAGTGAATTGTTTGGCCATTGCAAAGCGAACAAACTGAAAATGAAAGGCCGGTTTACAAACTATGCATGATTATACACAAGAGACAAGGGAGTAAGAAACATACTGATATGATAAATGGTACAACCCGGAGACTAGTATAATGAGAAAGAAAGGTAATGCTAGCGCAGGATTGATCAGACACTGTTAAACCGGAGCATAATTATGAAGGTAACATGCTCTTCCGGTTTATCAGGGCTAATGTCATAGACTATTTATACAATGATAAATCGCTTATATTGGTGCGAGGAGAAACGGATCTCATAGGAATATAGAAACAGATATCACAGTGATGCATAAAACTTTCGGATCTAAAGATAAGACAGAAAAACAAAAATAATTGGATCTTGAAGGGGTGCAGAACTGAAGCAATTTTTGACAGATTAGATCAGTTCTTTGCGCATAAGGATTTGTGATGACCATGGTAGGTAAGCTACGGCAAGAGATGCATCAAGCATGAAGTGTCCATCTATTAAAGGAAGAACAGGGAAGAATAGCACTGATGAACTTCGGAAGAACTGCGAAGAATGTCGAAACCCTAGAACAGATCTATGGTGAAAAAAGCAGAGAACTTACCGGAGCTGGTGAGGAAGCGGAAGGGCGCCGCAGTTTTCTGGTGCGTTCAGGGCGATGCAGTGGCCAAGGTCGGAGCAGAGACGACGGTCGATGGTGGCGGCGGAGTTCCAGAGGCTGAGCGGCGTGAGGAAGACGACGCGAAGAGGCACGGGGGGAAACGGTGAAAATGACTCCTCGGTCCTATTTATAAGGCGAAGTGAAAAAATGGCAAGTACGGGAATCGAGGAGCCCAAAAAATGGATAAGTTAATAAAGGTGTCGCCTCGATGACTGGATATATATTAAATGAAGGAAATCTCCGACATCAACAGATGGATGACGTTAGGACGGTTTATCGTAATTTTGAAGTATGACGTCATGGCGGTTTACAAGATCAAAAATGAAGATAAGAGAGAAGATTTTTTCTAAAGTGTGGAGGATTGACATGAACAAGTTCAAACCAATCTGGGGCCTAATGTTGGGGATATTACTACTGGAGGTAAACCGGCCTTATGTAGCCGGATTGACTCTTTGAAGATTAGAATCCCATGAAGATGTAAAGATGATGGCGCTTTACGGAGGGCCCAAAGGCGGGTTACAGTCTGTAAATGTAAACCGGCCTAGTCATATAACTTGTATAGTAAGATAGAAAGAGAGAGGCCGAACCGGATACGTTTATAAACTGGCTTCGGGACTCTGTAGCCCGGCGGGCATCAACCTATGTATATAAAGGGACGACCCGACCACGGTTTAGGGACAGACAACAACAACTCGAGAGCCAGACAAAGCGGATTCGCTCCCTGGCCTTCGAAACCCTAGCAATACCAATCACAACTAGACGTAGGCTTTTACCTTCATCGAAGGGCCGAACTAGTATAACTCCCGTGTCCCCTTGTCCGTTTTAACCCCTTTAAGCTAACCCGTTGCGATGGCTCCACGACTAAGTCCTTTCACGAGGACATCTGCCATGACAAACCCACGACAGAAGGGGATCCCGATCCGAGAGAGACCTCGCTAGCCCACACCTGCACTAGAACAGACCTCCTGAGTTTGTTCTTCCCTTCTACTAGTTCATCTGCAGTCCCTCGCGAGGCTAATCCACCACTAAGTAGGAGTAGGGTCTTACACCGCAAGGTGGCCCGAACCTGGGTAAACTGTTGTGTCCCTTCCCTTTCTTGTTCATCGAGTTAGGCCATGGGGGTGACGAACTGATTCACTGGAGAGGTTGAGTTCTTCACACACGCCCTAGAGTTCGAACCTTTCTTGGGTCTGTGGAGCCCTGAATCCAACATTTGGCGCGCCAGGTAGGGGTGTGTCTAAGTTCTTCTTCTATCGCCGCCCCACGCCCGTTCCGTCGCGCCCATGGCGGAGGCTCCCCGAGCCTTCGCTGAGCGTTGGGATGCTCGCACCACCCAGGTGGCGCCCCTCGGCCATGGAGTTCGTTCTCAACCCATGCTCCCCACTGTCGGTGCGGATACTGGCGTCAACCACCACCGGTGGCGTGGGCCGCTCTCGCCCCCTCCCGTTCGGCATCACAACCGAGTCACCGCGCGTTCCTCCGGCTACGCCGTGGCATCGTCCATACAAGCTCGCCGGAGCAGGCAAACACGCGAGCCGCGCCCCTCGTGGCACAAGAGTTGCTGCGATGCAGATTAGCGGAGGGCAGCCACGATGCCTTGCTCTCCCGCGTTGCCGAGCTGCTCGACATTGCTTGCGAGGGCGCGGCGCCTTTCCGCATCATGCCGGCTTCGCGGACACCTCCAGGGACCCGAGCCCGCCCCTGCTGCGTCTGCTCGTCCCCTCGGGAGGAGCCCGGAGGACCCCGCAGAGGCAACCCAGTGCGCGGCGCCGCCCACCTGACCCAAGAGGAGTGCCCCCAGGGAGTGGCCAGGGTAGGCGGCCTCCACCGCGGCAACGACGAAGAGCCACTCCCAGGATGGCGAGGCAGGACAACAGAGGTGGTGGACAACGGAGCGGAAGGACTGGGGGCTGATCTCAGGATGATGGTCCCTGGTGCCTCTCTGCCACTGTTGACGGGCATGTCGTATGAGCAAAGGAGAAGCCCGTACACGTTCCCCCTGCTGGCCTAGACGTCAAGATCGCTAAGGTTGCATGGAGTGGGGCCCCTTACGAGCCAACTCAACGCCCCGCTAGCGCCTTCGACAGCAACGGCCACCGGTTACAACCAATATCTCTAGAGCACATCGCGCTAACCTTGGATCGTAGGTAAATCACACTGGCCCTGCCTCCGGCAGGCAGGGCGCATTGGGAGGTCACGCGGGGGGAGCCCGACCTCCCCCGCGCAACACGGCGCAGGGCACCGCCGCCGAGATGGCGCATGCCATCCAGAAGTGGGTCCTCCGCCGGGGAAGGCGCCGGCGAGCCCTCCCCCCCGTTGAGGGCCTGCGACCGCCTGACTACCGCCAATGTAGGCCCTTACCCCTTGGTCCTGTCCTAGTTACCAGATGCCCCAACCGTGGTCGGGGCATGCGCGGGGCGGGGTCCTTGCCCGGGAAGCAAGGAGTGCCCCTCAAGTCTCCGCCCATGACACTCTCACGTAATAATGAGTGGGGTGATAACCCACAAGTATAGGGGATTGTAATAGTTTTCGAGGGAAGAGTATTCAACCCAAATTTATAGATTCGACACAAGGGGAGCCAAAGAATATTTGCAAGTATTAGCAGCTGAGTTGTCAATTCAACCACACCTGGAGATTAATTATCTGCACCAAAGTGATCAGTAGCAAAGTAGTTTGATAGTTTTGATAGTAGTAGCAACAGCAATAGTAATGGTAACGGTGATAGCAGTATTTTTGTAGCAAGTGCAACGGTAACGATTGCAGTAGTAACTTAGCAAGAACAATATAAGAGAAATGCGTAGGCATTGGATCTGTAATTTGTTGGATGATATTCTGTTGGGGAACACATTATTTCAAAAAAAAATCCTACGCACATGCAAGATCCATCTAGGAGATGCATAGCAATGAGTGGGGGAGAGTATGTCTACATACCCTCATAGACCGAAAGCGGAAGCGTTATGAAATGCGGTTGATGTAGTCGAACGTCTTCGCGATCCAACCGATCAAGTACCAAATGCACGACACCTCCATGATCTGCACACGTTCAACTCGATGACGCCCCTCGTACTCTTGATCTAGCTGAGGCAGAGTTTCGTCAGCACGACGGCGTGATGACAGTGATGATGAAGTTACCGATGCAGGGCTTCGCCTAAGCACTACAACGATATGACAGAGGTGGAATTCTGTGGAGGGGGGCACCGCACACGGCTAAACAATGAAATTGTGTGTCTATGGGGTGCCCCCTCCCCGGTATATAAAGGAGTGGAGGAGGGGAGGGCCGACCCTCATAGGGCGCACCCAAGGGGGGAGTCCTACTCCCAGTAGGAGTAGGTTCCCCCCTTCCTAGTAGGAGTAGGAGAAGAAGAAAGAGGGAGAGAGAGGGAAGGAAAGGGGGGCAGGCCCCCCACAAAATTCGGATTGGGCTTGGGGGGCTCGCCCTCCACCTAGTCGCCTCCTTCTCTCTCCCACTAAGGCCCACTAAGGCCCATTGACTCCCTGGGGGGTTCTGATAACCCCCCGATACTCCCGTAAATGCCTGAACTCATACGGAACCATTCCGATGTCCAAACATAGCCTTCCAATATATCAATATTTATGTCTCGGCCATTTCGAGACTCCTCGTCATGTCCGTGATCACATCCGGGACTCCGAACTAACTTTGGTACATCAAAACACATAAACTCATAATACCGATCATCATCGAACGTTAAGCGTGCGGACCCTACGGGTTCGAGAACTATGTAGACATGACCCTATTGGTTATCCGGTCAATAACCAATAGCGGAACCTGGATGCTCATATTGGTTCCTACATATTATACACCGATCTTTATCGGTCAAAGCGCATAACAACATACGTTGTTCCCTTTGTCATCGGTATGTTACTTGCCTGAGATTCGATCGTCGGTATCTCAATACCTCATTCAATCTCGTTACCGACAAGTCTCTTTACTCGTTCCGTAATGAAACATCCCGCACCTAACTCATTAGTCACATTGCTTGCAACTCTTATAGTGATGTGCATTACCGAGAGGGCCCAGAGATACCTCTCCGACAATCGGAGTGACAAATCCTAATCTCGATCTATGCCAAATCAAGAAACACCATAGGAGACACCTGTAGGGTATCTTTATAGTCACCCAGTTACGTTGTGACATTTGATAGCACACTAAGTGTTCCTCCGGTATTCGGGAGTTGCATAATCTCATAGTCATAGGAACATGTATAAGTTATGGAGAAAACAATAGCAATAAACTAAACGATCATAGTGCAAAGCTAACGGATGCGTCAAGTCAATCACATCATTCTCTAATGATGTGATCGCGTTCATCAAATGAGAACTCATGCCTATGGTTAGGAAACTTAACCATCTTTGATTAACGAGCTAGTCAAGTAGAGGCATACTAGAGACATTTTGTTTGTCTATGTATTCACACATGTACTAAGTTTCCGGTTAATACAATTCTAGCACGAATAATAAACATTTATCATGATATAAGGAAATATAAATAACAAATTTATTGTTGCCTCTAGGGCATATTTCCTTCAGTCTCCCACTTGCACTAGAGTCAATAATCTAGATTACATTGTAATGATTCTAACACCCATGGAGTCTTGGTGCTGATCATGTTTTTCTTATGAGAGAGGCTTAGTCAATGGGTCTGCAACATTCAGATCCGTATGTATCTTGCAAATCTCTATGTCTCCCTCCTTGACTTGATTGCGGATGGAATTGAAGCGTCTCTTGATGTGCTTGGTTCTCTTGTGAAATCTGGATTCCTTTGCCAAGGCAATTGCAGCAGTATTTTCACAAAAGATTTTCATTGGACCCGATGCACTAGGTATGACACCTAGATCGGATATGAACTCCTTCATTTGCTGCTTCCGAAGCAGCTATGTATTCCGCTTCACACGTAGATCCCGCCATGACGCTTTGCTTAGAACTACACCAACTGACAGCTCCACCATTCAATAAAAATACTTATCCGGTTTGTGACTTAGAGTCATCCAGATCAGTGTCAAAGCTTGCATCAACGTAACCGTTTACGACGAGGTCTTTGTCACCTCCATAAACGAGAAACATATCCTTAGTCCTTTTCAGGTATTTCAGGATATTCTTGACCGCTGTCCAGTGATCCACTCCTAGATTACTTTGGTACCTCCCTGCTAAACTACTAGCAAGGCACACATTAGGTCTGGTACACAACATCGCATACATGATAGAACCTGTGGCTGAAGCATAGGGAATGACTTTCATTTTCTCTCTGTCTTCTGCAGTGGTCGGGCATTGAGTCTGACTCAACTTCACACCTTGTAACACAAGCAAGAACCCTTTCTTTGCTTGATCCATTTTGAACTTCTTCAAAACTTTATCAAGGTATGTGCTTTGTGAAAGTCCAATTAAGGGTCTTGATCTATCTCTATAGACCTTGATGCCCAATATATAAGCAGCTTCACCGAGGTCTTTCATTGAAAAATTCTTATTCAAGTATCCTTTTATGCTATTCAGAAATTCAGTATCATTTCCGATCAGCAATATGTCATCCACATATAATATCAGAAATGCTAAAGAGCCCCCACTCACTTCCTTGTAAATACAGGCTTCTCCAAAAGTCTGTATAAAACCATATGCTTTGATCACACTATCAAAGCATATATTCCAACTCCGAGAGGCTTGCACCAGTCCATAAATGGATCGCTGGAGCTTGCACACTTTGTTAGCACCTTTTGGATCGACAAAAGCTTCCGGTTGCATCATATAGAAATCTTCTTTAAGATATCCATTAAGGAATGCAGTTTTGACATCCATTTGCCAAATTTCATAATCATAAAATGCGGCAATTGCTAACATGATTTGGACGGACTTAAGCATCGCTACGGGTGAGAAGGTCCCATCGTAGTCAACTCCTTGAACTTGTCGAAAACCTTTCGCAACAAGTCAAGCTTTGTAGACATTAATATTACCGTCAGCGTCAGTCTTCTTATTGAAGATCCATTTATTCTCTATGGCTTGCCGATCATCGAGCAAGTCAACCAAAGTCCACACTTTGTTCTCATACATGGATCCCATCTCAAATTTCATGGCCTCATGCCATTTTGCGGAATCTGGGCTCATCATCGCTTCCTCATAGTTCGTAGGTTCGTCATGGTCAAGTAACATGACTTCCAGAACAAGATTACCGTACCACTCTGGTGCAAATCTTACTCTGGTAGACCTACGAGGTTCGGTAGTAACTTGATAAGAAGTTTCATGATCATCATCATTAGCTTCCTCACTTACTGGTGTAGGAATCACTGGAACTGATTTCTGTGATAAACTAATTTCCAATAAGGGAGTAGGTATAGTTACCTCATCAAGTTATACTTTCCTCCCACTCACTTCTTTCGAGAGAAACTCCTTCTCTCAAAAGGATCCATTCTTAGCAACGAAAATCTTGTTGGGAACGCAGTAATTTAAAAAAAATCCTATGCACACGCAAGATCCATCTAGGTGATGCATAGCAACAAGAAGGGAGAGTGTTGTCCACATACCCTCGTAGACCGTAAGCAGAAGCGTTATGACAATGCGGTTGATGTAGTCGTACATCTTCATGATCCGACCAATCCTAGCACCGAAGGTACGACACCTCCACGATCTGCACACGTTTAGCTCGGTGATGTCCCACGTACTCTAGATCCAGCTGAGGTCGAGGGAGAGTTTCGTCAGCACGACGGCATGATGATGGTGATGATGAAGTTACCGATGCAGGGCTTTGCCTAAGCACTACAACGATATGACCGAGGTGGAAATCTGTGGAGGGGGGCAGCGCATACGGCTAAACAATCAACTTGTGTGTCTATGGGGTGCCCCCTCCCCTGTATATAAAGGAGTGCAAGAGGGGGAGGGTCGGCCCTCTATGGCGCGCCCTAAGGGGGGAGTTCTACTCCCGGTGGGAGTAGGATTCCCCCTTCCCTTGTTGGAGTAGGAGAGAAAGGAAGGGGAAGAGAGAGGGAAGGAAGGGGGGCCCGGCCCCCCACCTCATTCGGATTGGGCTTGGGAGGGGGCTCCACCTTGGCCGCCTCCTCCTCTCTCCCACTAAGGCCCATACACTCTCCGGGGGGTTCCGGTAACCCCCAACCCCGGTACTCCGGTAAATGCCCGAACTCATCCGAAACCATTCCGATGTCCAAACATAGCCGTCCCATATATCGATCTTTATGTCTCGACCATTTTGAGACTCCTCGTCATGTTCGTGATCATATCTAGGACTCCGAACTACCTTCGGTACATCAAAACACATAAACTCATAATACCGATCGTCACCAAACGTTAAGTGTGCGGACCCTACAGGTTCTAGAACTATGTAGACATGACCGAGACTCATCTCTGGTCAATAACCCATAGCAGAACCTCGATGCTCATATTGGTTCCTACATATTCTATGAAGATCTTTATCGGTCAAACCGCATAACAACATACGTTGTTCCCTTTGTCATCGGTATGTTACTTGCCCGAGATTCGATCATCGGTATCTCAATACCTAGTTCAATCTCGTTACTGGCAAGTCTCTTTACTCGTTTCGTAATGCAACATCCCGTAACTAACTCATTAGTCGCATTGCTTGCAAGGCTTATAGAGATGTGCATTACTGAGAGGGCCCAGAGATACCTCTCCGATACACGGAGTGACAAATCCTAATCTGGATATATGCCAACTCAACAAACACCATCGGAGACACCTGTAGAGCATCTTTATAGTCACCCAGTTACGTTGTGACGTTTGATAGCACACTAAGTGTTCCTCCGGTATTCGGGAGTTGCATAATCTCATAGTCATAGGAACATGTATAAGTTATGGAGAAAGCAATAGCAGTAAACTAAACAATCAAAGTGCTAAGCTAACGGATGGGTCAAGTCAATCACATCATTTTCTAATGATGTGATCCCGTTCATCAAATGACATCTCTTGTCCATGCCTAGGAAACTTAACCATCTTTGATTAATGAGCTAGTCAAGTAGAGGCATACCAGTGACACTCTGTTTGTCTATGTATTCACACATGTACTAAGTTTCCGGTTAATAAAATTCTAGCATGAATAATAAACATTTAACATGATATAAGGAAATATAAATAACAACTTTATTATTGCCTCTAGGGCATATTTCCTTCAAATCTTGCCTTCGGATCTGTGATAGAAGGTGTACCCAACAGTTTCCTTTGGGTATCCTATGAAGACACATTTCTCCAATTTTGGTTCGAGCTTTATCAGGTTGAAGCTTGTTCACATAAGCATCGCAGCCCCAAACTTTAAGAAACGACAACTTGGGTTTCTTGCCAAACCACACTTCATAAGATGTCGTCTCAACGGATTTCGATGGTGCCCTATTTAACGTCAATGCAGCCGTCTCTAAATCATAACCCCAAAATGATAGCGGTAAATCGGTAAGAGACATCATAGATCGCACCATATCTTATAAAGTGCGATTACGATGTTCGGACACTCCATTACGCTGTGGTGTTCCAGGTGGTGTGAGTTGCGAAACTATTCCGCATTGTTTCAAATGAAGACCAAACTCATAGCTCAAATATTCTCCTCCACGATCAGATCGTAGAAATTTAATTTTCTTGCTACGATGATTTTCCACTTCACTCTGAAATTCTTTGAACTTTTCAAATGTTTCAGACTTATGTTTCATCAAGTAGATATACCCATATCTACTCAAATCATCTATGAAGGTCAAAAATAACGATACCCGCCACGAGCATCAACACTCATCGGACCGCATACATCAGTATGTATAATTTCAAAGAAGTCTGTTGCTCGTTCCATTGTTCCGGAGAACGGAGTCTTAGTCATCTTGCCCATGAGGCATGGTTCGCAAGCATCAAGTGATTCATAATCAAGTGATTCCAAAATCCCATCAGCATGGAGTTTATTCATGCACTCTACACCAATATGACCTAAACGATAGTGCCACAAATAAGTCGCACTATCATTATTAAACTTATATATTTTGGCTTCAATACTATGAATATGTGTATCACTACTATCAAGATTTAGTAAAAATAGACCACTCATCAACTGTGCATGACCATAAAAGATATTACTCATATAAATAGAACAACCATTATTCTTTGATTTAAATGAATAACTGTCTCGCATCAAACAAGATCCAGATATAATGTTCATGCTTAACGCTGGCACCAAATAACAATTATTCAGGTCTAAAACTAATCCTGGAGGTAGATGTAGAGGTAGTGTGCCGACGGCAATCACATCGACTTTGGAACCATTTCCCACGCGCATCATCACCTCGCCCTTAGCCAATCTTCGCTTAATCCATAGCCCCTGTTTCGAGTTGCAAATATTATCAACAGAACCAGTATCGAATACCCAGGTGCTATTGCGAGAATTAGTAAGGTGCACATCAATAACATGTATATCAAATATACCTTTCACTTTTCCATCCTTCTTCTCCGCCATATACGTGGGGCAGTTCCGCTTTGAGTGACCAGTCCCTTTGAAGTAGAAGCACTCAGTCTCAGGCTTAGGTCCAGACTTGGGCTTCTTCATTTGAGTAGCAACTTGTTTTCCGTTCTTCTTGAAGTTCCCCTTCTTCCCTTCACCCTTTTTCTTGAAACTGGTGGTCTTGTTGACCATCAACACTTGATGCTCCTTCTTGATTTCTACCTCCGCAGCCTTTAGCATTGCGAAGAGCTCGGGAATTATCTTATCCATCCCTTGCATATTATAGTTCATCATGAAGCTTTTGTAGCTTGGTGGCAGTGATTGAAGAACTCTGTCAATGACTATCAACTTGAAGATTAACTCCTAGCTGAGTAAAGTGATTGTGGTACCCAGACATTCTGAGTATGTGTTCACTGATAGAACTATTCTCCTCCATTTTGCAGCTGTAGAACTTATTGGAGACTTCATATCTCTCAATCCGGGCATTTTCTTGAAATATTAACTTCAACTCCTCGAACATCTCATATGCTCCATGACGTTCAAAACGTCGTTGAAGTCCCGGTTATAAGCAGTAAAGCATGGCACATTGAACTATCGAGTAGTCATCAGCTTTGCTTTGCCAGGTGTTCATAACATCTGGAGTTGCTCCTGCAGCGGGTTTGGCACCTAGCGGTGCTTCCAGGACGTAATTCTTCTGTGCAGCAATGAGGATAATCCTCAAGTTACGGACCCAGTCCGTGTAATTTCTATCATCATCTTTCAACTTAGCTTTCTCTAGGAACACATTAAAATTCAATGGAACAATAGCACGGGCCTTCTATCTACAACAACATAGACATGCAAAATACTATCAGGTACTAAGTTCATGATAAATTAAAGTTCAATTAATCATATTACTTAAGAACTCCCACTTAGATAGACGTCCCTCTAATCATCTAAGTGATCACGTGATCCATATCAACTAAACCATGTCCGGTCATCATGTGAGATGGAGTAGTTTTCAATGGTGAACATCACTATGTTGATCGTACTACTATATGATTCATGCTCGACCTTTCAGTCTTAGTGTTCCGAGGCCATATCTGCATATGCTAGGCTTGTCAAGTTTAACCCGAGTATTCTGCTTGTGCAAAACTGGCTTGCACCCGTTGTATGTGAACATAGAGCTTATCACACCCGATCATCACGTGGTGTCTCGGCACGACGAACTGTAGGAACACTGAATACTCAGGGAGAACACTTATACCTTGAAATTTAGTGAGAGATCATATTATAATGCTACCGCTGTACTAAGCAAAATAAGATGCGTAAAGGATAAACATCGCATGCAAATGCAATCAATATAAGTGATATGGTATGGCCATCATCATCTTGTACCTTTGATCTCCATCTCCAAAGCACCGTCATGATCACCTCCGTCACTGGCTTGACACCTTGATCTCCATCGTAGCATCGTTGTCAGCTCGCCAACTATTGCTTCTACGACTATCGCTACCACTTAGTGATAAAGTAAATCAATTACATGGCGATTGCATTTCATACAATAAAGCAACAACCATATGGCTCCTGCCAGTTGCCGATAACTGTGTTACAAAACATGATCATCTCATACAACAATTTATATTATCAAGTCTTGACCATATCACATCACAACATGCCCTGCAAAAACAAGTTAAACGTCCTCTACTTTGTTGTTGCAAGTCTTACGTGGCTGCTACGGGCTTAGCAAGAACCGTTCTTACCTACGCATCAAAAACCACAACGCGGTATAGTGATTGCTTTTTGATCTTCAGAAAGAACCATGTTCACTGAATCCGATTCAACTAAAGTTGGAGAAACAGACACCCACTAGCCACCTGTGTGCGAAGCACGTCGGTAGAACCAGTCTCGCGTAACGTACGCGTAATGTCGGTCTGAGCCGCTTCATCCAACAATACCGCTGAATCAAGAATCAACTAGTGACGGCAAGCAATATGTATGTACCCACGCTCACAATTCCTTTGTGTTCTACTCGTGCATATAACATCTACGCATAAACCTGGCTCGGATGCCACTGTTGGGGAACGAGGTATTTCAAAAAATTTCCTACGCACACGCAAGATCCATCTAGGAGATGCATAACAACGAGGGGGGAGAGTATGTCTACGTACCATCGTAAACCGAAAGCGGAAGCGTTATGAAATGCAGTTGATGTAGTCGAACGTGTTCGCGATCCAACCGATCAAGTACCGAACGCGCGGCACCTCCCTGGTCTACACACGTTCAGCTCGGTGATGTTCCTCGTACTCTTGATCCAGCTAAGGCCGAGGGGGATTTTCGTTAGCACGACGGCGTGATGATGGTGATGATGAAGTTACCAACGTAGGGCTTCGCCTAAGCACTACAACGATATGACCAAGGTGGAATTCTGTGGAGGGGGGCACCGCACACGGCTAAACAAAAAACTTGTGTTTCTATGGGGTGCCCCCTCCCCCGTATATAAATGAGTGGAGGAGGGGAGGGCCGGCCCTCATAGGGCGCACCCAAGGGGGGAGTCCTACTCCTAGTAGGAGTAGGTTTCCCCCCTTCCTAGTAGGAGTAGGAGAAGAAGGAAGAGGTAGAGAGAGGGAAGGAAAGGGGGGCCGACCACCACCCAATTCGGATTGGGCTTGGGGGGGCGCCCTCCACCTGGCCTCCTCCTCCTCTCTACCACTAAGGCCCAATAAGGCCTATTGACTCCGGGGGGGGGGGGGGGTTCGGTAACCCCCCGATACTCCGGTAAATGCTCGAACTCATCTGGAACCCATTCCGATGTCCAAACATAGCCTTCCAATATATAGATCTTTATGTCTCGACCATTTCGAGACTCCTCGTCATGTCCGTGATCACATCCGGGACTCCGAACTACCTTCGGTACATTAAAACACATAAACTCATAATACCAATCGTCATCGAACGTTAAGCGTGCGGACCCTACGGGTTCGAGAATTATGTAGACATGACCGAGACTCACTTCCGGTCAATAACCAATAGTGGAAGCTGGATGCTCGTATTGGTTCTTACATATTCTATGAAGATCTTTATCGGTAAACCACACAACAACATACGTTGTTCCCTTTAACATTGGTATGTTACTTGCCCGAGATTCTATCGTCGGTATCTCAATACCTAGTTCAATCTCGTTACCGGCAAGTCTCTTTACTCGTTCCGTAATGCAACATCCCGCAACTAACTCGTTAGTCACATTGCTTGCAAGGCTTATAGTGATGTGCATTACCGAGAGGGCCTAGAGATACCTCTTCGACAATCGGAGTGACAAATCCTAATCTCGATCTATGCCAACTCAACAAACACCATCCGAGACACTTGTAGAGCATCTTTATAGTCACCTAGTTACGTTGTGACGTTTGATAGCACACTAAGTGTTCCTCCGGTATTCGGGAGTTGCATAATCTCATAGTCATAGGAACATGTTTACGTTATGGAGAAAGCAATAGCAATAAACGAAACGATCATAGTGCTAAGCTAACGGATGGGTCAAGTCAATCACATCATTATCTAATGATGTGATCCCGTTCATCAAATGACAACTCATGTCTATGGTTAGGAAACTTAACCATCTTTGATTAACGAGCTAGTCAAGTAGAGGCATACTGGTGACATTCTGTTTGTCTATGTATTCACACATGTACTAAGTTTCTGGTTAATACAATTCTAGCATGAATACTAAACATTTATCATGATATAAGGAAATATAAATAACAACTTTATTATTGCCTCTAGGGCATATTTCCTTCATATTCATCATGTGACAGTCATAACCTAGGGCGATACGACACTAGCTCCAGTTCATAAATATAATGTAGGCATGTATTCCGTAAATAGTCATACATGCTTATGGAAAGAACTTGCATGACATTTTTTGTCCTACCCTCCCGTGGCAGCGGGGTCCAGTTGGAAACTATGGGATATTAAGGCCTCCTTTTAATAGAGAACTGGAACAAAGCATTAACACACGTTGAATACATGAACTCCCCAAACTACGGTCATCACTGGGAGTGGTCTCGACTATTGTCACTCCAGGGTTGCCGGATCATAACACATAGTAGGTGACTATAACTTGCAAGATCGGATCTAGAACATAGATATAATGGTGATAACATAAACGCTTCAGCTCTGAAATCATGGCACCCAGGCCCAAAGTGACAAGCATTAAGCATGGCAAAGTCATAGCAACATCAATCTCAGAACATAGTGGATACTAGGGATCAAGCCCTAACAAAACTAACTCGATTACATGATGAATCTCATCCAACTCCTCACCAACTAGCGAGCCCACGAAGGATTACTCACTCTCGGTGGGGAACATCATGGAATTGGTGATGGAGAAGGGTTGGTGATGACGAAGATCGAAGATCCCCCTCTACGGAGCCCCAAACGGACTCCAGATCTGGCCTCTTGATGAAGAACAGGAGGTGACGTCCGCTCCGTCTTGTGGAACGTGATAATTCTTTCTCCATGATTTTTTTCTGAAAACATAGGATTTTATAGCGTAGGTTTCATGGTCTGCGGGGCCACGAGGTGGGGACAACCCACCTGGGCGTGCCTGGGAGGGCAAGCGCGCCCTGGTGGGCTGTGCCCACCCAGGTTCCCCCCTCTAATGGTTCTCAGCTCCATAAATTCTCTTTTATTATATAAAAAAATCCTCGCAAAGTTTCGTTCCATTCCGAGAACTTTTATGTCTGCACAAAAAAACAATACCATGGTAGTTCTGCTGAAAACATTGTCAGTCCGGGGTTAGTTTCATTCAAATCATGCAAATTAGAGTCCAAAACAAGAGGAAAAGCGTTAGGAAAAGTAGATATGTTGGAGACGTATCAACTCCCCCAAGCTTAAACCTTTCCTTGTCCTCAAGCAATTCAGTTGATCAACTGAAAGTGAAAAATAAAAACTTTTATGAACTCTTTTGCTCTTGTTTGCATAAATAAGCTTAAACAACACCTTGGTTTTCAGCCAACATTATAACTAACCATGCCGACAATAACTCTTAAAAATTATATTAACTCATATCAATAACATAATCAGCTAGCGAGCAATAATAAGATATATCAAACAGCAACACGTTATCAAAACAAGCATGATATAATATGACAATAGTGATATCTCGCTAGCCCTTTCTGAGACCGCAAAACATAAATGCAGAGCACCTCCAAAGTCCAAGCAGTGACTAAACATTGTAATTCATGGTAGAAAAGATCCAGTCATGATGCACCCAACATTAGCTACACACAATGCATCAGCAATACAGCAGTGCTCTCAGGTTCTGGCGCTTATTTTAGAAGGTGATGACACAACATAAAAGTAAATAGATAGTCCCTTCGCAGACGGAAGCAGTGATTTGCAGAGGTGCCAGAGCTCAAGTTTTTAAAACAGAGGTAAATGATATTTTTAGACATGCAACCTTCTTGTTTACTTCACGACCATCAGTTATCAATATCTTCCATGTTAAGCACGCTAGTGGCGATTCCCAAGCGATAAAGTAAAGGTTATGACTCTGTTTGGAGTTTTTGTTTGATTATTTGAAAGATCAATTATTTTTGCAGTTTGGAACTGGGCATCCCTATTACCGCCCTTTTCTCATGCGATGGTGAGTGAATAAACACTCAACCAGAGAATAACCCGCTTAGTATGGAAGATACCGACTACCTCCCGTCGTTCCATGAATGATCCAGGCACACAAAAAGGATATTTATTTGAAGTTTTTAGAGTTGGCACATGCAAATTTACTTAGGACGGCAGGGTAATACCGCATATAGGTAGGTATGGTGGACTCATCTGGAATAACTTGGTTTCAAGGTTTTTGATGCACAAGCAGAATTCCCACTTAGTACAGGTTAAGGCTAGCAAATAGGTTGAGAAGCGGCCAGCTAGAGAGCAACAACGGTCATGAACATGCATTATGAATAAGTAACATTGGACACTAGCATGAGTAGGATATGAACACCATGAACATAAATATCATAGAGGCTATGTTGGTTTTGATTCAACTACATGCATGAACATGTTCCAAGTCAAGCCACTCGAACATTCAGAGGAGGATACCATATCATCATACTACATCACAATCATTTTAATGCAATGTTGATATCCAAGATAAATCATTATCCACCCCTAGCTACTTATGCATGGCATGAGAAACTATAATCTCTAATTGTCATTGCAAACATGTTTAATCATAATGGACTGAATCATGGATACTACGTTAAACATATTTATAAAAACAGAACAAGTTGAGTTCATACCCGTTTCTCTCTGCCACGACCAGTTCATCAAATATCGTCGTTATTGACTTTCACTGCATGACCGAACGATGTGAAAATAACAATAGTGCAAGAGTGCCGTGGACCAAGCTGGAATCTGCAAACATTTTATTCAACAGGAGAAGACAAGGTAATATGGGCTCTTTGTTAGATCAACAATTATGCAAATGAGAGCCACTCAACATTTTCATCGTGGTCTTCTCCTCGGTAAGACTCAAATAAAAAGAAAAGAAATTTAAAGAAACACACTGAAATATTTTTGGAGTTTTTGGTTTTCTTGAACAAGCAAATAAAAGGGAAAAGCAAAAACGAGAAAACTATTTACACGGGAAAGCTCCCAACAAGCAAAAGAAGAACAAGGAAATCTTTTTGGGTTTTATTTTTAGTGCTAAAACTAACTACTCTATAAATAAAAATAAAAAAGAAGCAGGAAATATTTTTTTGGATTATCTCAATATTTTTTCAAACACACAAGAAGAAAGCAAGAAAATAAATCTAACATGGATAATACAATGAAAAATTGTGGACACCGACAACTGGAATGAAATGTGTGAACATGAATGTAATGTCGGTGGGAATACGAACTCCCCCAAGCTTAGGCTTTTTGCCTAACTTGGTAACCAGTCAGTAGTCGAAGAAACCATGGGGTCCCATGTAGCGACCCGACCTCAAACGGTCAAGTCTCTGTGCTTCAGTGTCATCCCTGGATCGGTAATGCTGACACACACAGTACTCGAAGGATTTATAACAGGGTGGCAATCACACCCTTATTACATCGAATGTCTCAAGAGAGAACTTATTACAATAAATATGGCTTAAGGCCATCTAATACGATAACAACGGAAGGCTTGGAAGATAAAGTGAGTCCATCAACTCCAACGGCATAGCTGAGTGCATGACAAACGACCTATCACACCTTACTCCTCATCTGAAAAGTCTGCAACATGATATGTTGCAGCCCGAAAACAGGTCAGCACATGGAATATGCTGGCAATGTAACACAGGAGAGTAATGAATAGATAAAAGCTATCACCATATGCATATATGGCTGGTGGTGGCTGTATGGTTAATATGTTTTGCCCTACAACAAAGGAATATATTTTATTTAACTATCATGGTAGTTGAAAAATATTGAGAAGGTTCCTCCAACTCAATCCCAATTAAAAGTAATTATCAACCCCACAAATTAATTTAGAGTGATGAGATCCGTATGATAATCCAAGAGCCAGATACTCAAGACGTACATAACCGGGGACACGGCTAACCATGATTAGTTTAGACACTCTGTAGAGGTTTGCGCACTTTTACCCACAAGACTCGATCTCCTCCATTGATTTTCTCGCACTATAGGGTGTTTGAGAAACGGATGACCCAGACACAATCTTTCAGAAGCATTTTCTCTTTACCCCGGGCGGACCGTACACCTACATTCCCCTGCATTCGCTAGTCCACCTCTTCAAGAACTCACGCAACTTACTCAACTATGCCAGAGCCCATAATGGCTTGTGGCTGCACACAGAAGTTTCTAGCATGAATAGTCTTATGATCCCTTTGAGCCTGGGTGGCAGACCGTAGGATGATCACACGGGTACTCGGGGATATCCTAGGACAACACTGGATTCTCCAGGTGCCCACAAGAAATCCACCCAGATGTGTATTAAAGTTGCCACCTTAAGTTGAACCATTAATTAACAACTCACATCCGTCATGGATACACTCAAACCCAAACCATGTCTACGAGCATAGCATGGCAATATAAGCATAACGTAGAAGTAACTCCCAAGGGTTTGATAATAAAACAGGTAATAGGTTCTACCTCATTATCTACTTCCCAGACCCACATGTTAAGAGATCCTACTTATGCAATGTGTGAAGGTTGAAACTAATGCATAAAAACTGGGTGATAAAGGGGTATGATCAAAGTGTTACTTGCCTTTGCTGACGATTTGCAAATCCTAAAAACTCGTAGTAGCACGCTTCGCACTCCGGGTGTTCTATCGCAAACAAACAAACAAGAGCATACATAAGCAATCAAGCAAAGATGCACGGGTAAATCTCAAATAATAAGATCTAACCGGAAGGTTCAACCGAAGAACTCCGGTTTCCAAAAAGGATCAAATCAAACGGAGCAACGAAACTCAAACTGCGAGAGAAACAAGATTCGATTACTAATCTGGACTAAAGTCAAATTTTATAGTACCAAAATCTTGTTCAAGTTGGTTAAACAGAAAGAGAGCTTCGAGACGAAGATCTAGGCGCTTGAATCGCCTGATTCCGATAAACGAGCGAATAGATAAACTAGAACAAAAAATAGGGCAGAAATCGCGATCGAGAATAATCGCGGAAAAACCTGGAAAAAGAAAACTGACGAACAGGCTAACAAACGAACGTTCGCTATCTGCGGTTAACGGGTGAAAACCGTTCGTTAAAACGAACGTACGAACGGGCGCTCGCTAAATAACTAAACTAGGGAAAAAAATAAAACCGATCTAAAAACCGCATCTAGGTTTTTCGTATAAAACAGAATGATTTTTAGAATAAAACCGACGGCTACCTCGCAGATCGGGACGACGGCGGCGGCGGGCGGCGGGGTGGCAGCTAGGCGGCGGCGCGGCGTCGGGGCGGTGAGGCAGCACGGCAACGGGGCGGCGGCGAAGGTGGATTGGGTAGGGCAGGGCTAGGGTTTGGGGGTGGCTCGGGCCTCCGCTTAAAAAGGCTGGCCGGGCGAAGTCCTAGTCGGGCACGGCCCGACTAGGTCGGTTGACTTAAAAAAAATTCCGCGTAGAAAAATGAAGAAAAGAAATACTAAACGGACTCCAAAAATCCTGAAATAAATTTTCCATGTCCTCTAAAAATACGCCGGACAAGGTGAACATTTATTTGGGCGTCTAGGGCAATTTTGAAAAACATATATTTTTCCTAATTCAAATAAAATAGCGATAATGTAGCGACCCGACCCGAATGGATCAAGTCTCTGTGCTTATGTGTCATCCCTGGATCAGTATGCTGACACACACAGTACTCGAAGGATTTATAACAGAGGTAAATCACATGTATAAAGTAACGTAAATACTATTACCTCAATCCAAATATAGCGGAAGCAACAAGGTTGTGGATTCCCATCAACACCAACGGCAAAGTTGAGTGTAGAAATCGTAACCCTAACGTATCACTTACTCGTCGTAAGATAATCCTGCAACATGAGACGTTGCAGCCCGAAACGGGTCAGTACATTGAATGTACTGGCAAATTCACACCATAGAGAATGATGAACAAAGGCTATCACTACATGCATATTTGGCTGGTGGAAAAGCTCTATGGTTATAAGGTTTTTGCGTAAAGCCAATTTTTCCCTACTGCAAAGGAATAAATTTTACTTACTATCATGGTGGTTGTGAAACATTGAGAATGGTTGACAGCATTCTCAATCCCAATTAAAAGTAATTAAAACCCAATAACATTAATTAGAAGTAACATGTTGAGATTCACAATGATATTCAAGTACTAGATACTCAAGTTGTCCATAACCGGGGACACGGCTAATCATGATTAGTTTGTTACTCTGCAGAGGTTTGCGCACTTTTCCCCACATGACTCGATCGCCTCCGTTTGTTTTCTCGCACTACATGGTGTTTGAGAAACGGATGACCGAGACATAGTCTTTCAGAAGCGCTAGCACCTTACATGTGGGGTAGACCGGTACACCTACATCCCCTACATCTACTAGTCCACCCCGTAAGAGTTCGCACAACTTAGTCAACTATGCCAGAGCCCATAGTAGCATGTGGCTGCACACGGAAGTTTCTAGCATGAATTATCTTATGATCCCTTTGAGCCTGGGTGGCGGTCCAAAAAAACACAGGCAAGTCCTGATAGACATCAGGTGCCTCAATCCACCCAGATGTGTGTTTAAGTTGCCACCTTAGATAAACCATTAAAATTATCAACTCACATCTGTCATGGATATCACTCACCCAATCCACGTCTACTAGCATAGCAAGGCATAATAATAAGCAAACGTAGAGGTAACTCCCAAAGGTTTCATAGTAATACAGGTAATAGGTACTACCTCATCTACTTCCCATCCCACAATATAATTAGATCCTAATCATGCAATGTGTGAGGATTGATCTAATGCAATAAAACATGGGTTGTAGAAAAGGTATGATCAAAGTGTGAACTTGCCTGCAATGTTGATGAAGATGATTCGCACTCAAAACTCGTGATAGATCTACTCGTCACACTCCGGTCGATCTATCGTAAGCAAACAATAGTAACCACACAATAAGTACTTATCTAATGCACAGGGAAAAATCGAACAAGAGAACGAACCAGAAAGTTCAACTTAAGAACTCCGGTTGCAAAGAAAGAACGAGCCGAACAAACGACGAAAAACAAACGGCGGAAGAAAACAACTCGGTTCTAGCAAGTTGAAACTAGGTCAAATTTTACTGTAGCAAAAGCTTGTTCAAGTTGATTAGACGGAACGGCGGTTTCGAGATGAAACTCCAGGCGCTTGAATCACCTGATTCCGATAAACGAGCGAGAAGATAAACTAGAACGAAGATCGGATCTGAGATCGCGATCGCGGAATAAATCCGACGAGAAGAAAAAGAAGAACGGTTATACGAACAGGCGTCGTTAACCGTGAAATAATCGGTGATCACATTCGTTGAGACGAACGGTCCGAAAGAAGAACGAAAACCAATCTAGGGTTTTCGGAAAAGAGATCGAAACGAAAAACCAATCTAGAACACCGGAACGGTTTAGCGAAAAAATCGGAAAGAAAACGAATCGGTAGAGAAGAAAAGAATCGGAACGGTTTATAAGAAAAACCGAATCGAGGGAAAGAAGAGACGCGGCGCGGTACCTCCGGCGAACGGCGGCGACGGCGGCGTTGGGCGGCGGCGGTGCACAAGGCGGCGGCGGTGGTGACGCAGGGCGGCGGCGGCGCGGCAAGGTGCGGCGGTGGCGGTGACGCAGGGCGGCGCGGCGCGGGTGGTGACGCAGGGTGGCGCGGCGCGGGTGGTGACGTAGGGCGGCGCGGCGCGGGTGGTGACGCAGGGCGCGGGCGGCGGCTTAGGGCGGCGCGGCGCGGGGCACAAGGGGCGGCGCGGTGTGCTTGGGGCTTTGGGGCCTTGGATTTGATGTGTTTAGAGGGGGGGTGTGGGAGTATTTATATTGGAGAGGGGGAGAAAACTTGGTGTAGGGGTCAAGGAATTAGACTAGGACTAGGAAAGAAAAGAGGGAAAAGATCTAGAAAAAGAAACGAAAGTAGATGAATCCTACTAGGAATCCACAAAGGACGGCGGCTCCCTGGCGCCTTGCGCCTGGTGCGGCTCCTCCCTGGGCGTGGCGCGCGATGGCCTCTGGCCTGGCTGGCTCGGTGGCTTGGGCCTTAGGCCCAAGTCGCTGGAGCTCTCTCTCTCTCTTTTCTTTTTTTTTCTAAAACTGTTCCGCGCTCGGAAAAAAAAACAAAACGAGATCTAAACGAACTCCAAATCTAATAAAGTAAATTTTCTCCGACTCCTAAAAATGAGTCGAACAAAATGAACTTTACTCCAGGCCTAAAAAGCAAATTTTTGAAAACGCGCATTTTTCCCTATCCAAATAAAACGCAAACAAACACCGGAAAACGAAATTTGATCTATTTATTAAATCTTCATTTTTCCTATATTTGGGAAAGTCATATTATTCCCTCTCTCATATTTTTTTGATAACGGAAAAATAATTGAAGATGAAATAAATAAATCAAATGATCCTCTTTTCCAATTCGAGAAAACTCTCAAATAAGAAAATAACGAAATCTCCAACTCTCTCCGAAGGTCCTTGAGCTGCGTGAAATTTCTAGGATCGACCAAAAAGCAAGAAAATAAGATATGCATGATGATCTCATATTCCAAATTGAAAAATAAATTCAAAAGAACTTTGAATTTAATCTTTTTGAAACTCCCAACTCATATTTCATATAATTTGAAGAAGTCATTTTATCTTCTCTCGTGAAAATCATTGAGTCGCATAAAGTTTCAGAATTGGAATATTTCCAAATGAAATTCAATTATTTTTCAAACACCCTTTTCATTTTTAAATGGAAGAAGTCATGTCATCTTCTCTCTAGGGTTTTGTGTTTGAAAAGAATTTGAATTCATGGAGATCAGAAAGCAAATATGAAAGTTTGGGAAAGTCCTCTTATTCCCTCTCATTTAACTTTCAAAAGAATTCGAATTTCACTCAATTTCACGCAATCAATCAAACAATCAATCAAATCTATCTATTTGTTTATAACATTCGAAAATTTAGAATTTTGGGATGTTACAAACCTACCACCCTTAAAAGGAATCTCGTCCTCGAGATTCGGAGAGGCTAGCAAGAAAAGGTTAGGGTTTGGGGGTCTCCTCAAAATCCATCGATCATCACACGGGGTCTGGGGTGCTACCACCCTTAGAAGCATGGTTACGGTTCCATCAAAACTCATATACTTCATCCATATTCTTGACAACGTCGGTCTTCTTAGATCTTCAGGATAATTCCTTATCCGGGCTCTTCCGGTAGTGGCATAACCTTACCACAATTCTTCTATCCTTTCATCTTGGTAAGGTTCTTCCGAGATTGGGTCTTCTTAGCTGACGGTCTGGCGCCAAGACTAAACAACTATCGATATCTCATGGTGGTCAACAATTTGTGGTTTCTCCTGCAGGAAATGGGTCTGGGTTGATCCTCACCGTATAACCTACGGTTGGCAAAAAGCTGCCGTGTACAAGGGAAAAATTCTTATACCATTCTAAGGTTTAACAAGGTTTAATATCGTCGTCTCTCTACTATAGGCAAGTCACTCAGATTTACCATCCCATATAACAAGGTGAATAATAAGAGTAAGTCGGTATGGTGATCAATCCATCCCGCACCCAAATCATTACCCTGTATACAGTTTAGCGAATCTCGCATTCTAACACTTGGTCATCCTCACAAGCATTGCAGAATTTCTCTCGTCGACGAACCAAGTTCGGATAATCCATGGATTCTGCAAGCCAAACAACCATCTATCGTTCCTTCACAACTCTCAGGTTTTGCGTTACTCCTATAAGATCGTCTATCGATAAAGTCGTAACTTCCTCCAGGGTTTTTCCTTCAGCAAGAATGTGCTTGCTTCTTCGCAGGTCCTGGGCCTGTGGGTTATGGCCCATCTCATCACTTGTAGTCCTTGAACTTATCATCGGGCAACTGTTCATTATTCCAACATCCAACTTCCAGCTTCCTAGCATACTTAAATCCATCCAATTGTACTGTCTTCCTTCCTTCTATTGGCACCAAACTAGGACATGTTTACTCAAACTCATCATGGAGTTTCCATTGATCCATATTTCCAACATCATACCTCCTTTATATCCAATAGTAATTTATTTCTTCATCCTCGGGGTATATCCCTCATACCGAGATAAAAACTTATACTTATGACGTCCATATTCCACATCATTATCCTTTCCAGGGTCAAGCGTCCTTACAGGGGAATATTGGCCATCTCTGCATGGCACTTCTTCAACTGGGAACCGTGAAACACATCTTGAAATCCTGACAGTCCTTCGGGTGACTCCAACTTGTTGGCCACTTCTCCATACGCTCCAAAACTCGGTATGGTCCTACAAATCTCGGGGCTAACTATCCCTTAACTCCAATCCGTTTAACTCCTCGCAGAGGGAACACATGAAGACATGCTCTATCTCCAATTTCATAGACTACCTCCTTGAGTTTGTGAGTCTACATAACTCTTCTGCCTGGACTGAGCTACCTTCAGCCTATCTCGAATCAACTTAACATTCTCTTCTGACTCCTTGATCACATTTGGTCCAAACAACTGTCGGTCTCCAACTTCATCCCACATACTCTTGGGGCATCACACATATCGAGACAAAACTCGTATTCATTTTGTCCAAAAATCCACGCAGTGGAGTATCTTTATCCTTTCTGGGGGTCAAGGTTCTTACAGGGTACTTTCACCCTTAAAATGCACAAATCTTCCATAGACCATATTTCTCTTATCCTCAAAATGGTCAAAATTTTCCTCATAGAGTAACAGCTCATAAAATCCATATCAGTACCAACGATGCTACTTTATTCATTCTCAAATTATTACAATCTCCTGTTTTTCCATTACATGCCTCACCTCAATATAAAATAAAAATGTTCTCACTTCTACTACTCCATTACTTCTGGTGCAAACTCAACTATCTAGCACAGGTTTCCTTCTCCTTGGGGCATTCTCTGGCAAAGTGCCCTGCTTCATTACAACGGAAACATATTACTTCTGGGAAGTATCGAGGTTTTCTTTTTGGGCAATTGCTGAGGTAGTGCCCTGACTCCTTGCACCTATAACAGGTGATATGACTTAGGTCCTTCCTGGAATCCAATCGGTTTCTCTTTCTGGACCTTTCCATACCAATCATGGCTTTTATTTCCTGTGGGTCATATTCTACTTCCTCTATCGAGAATTCTACTAGATCCCCATTCATACAATTCTGGGAGAGGTGTCCTTCTTCTCCACATGAATAGCATGACTTGGTGCAGGGTTTAATTGGCTCTTCTTTGGGTGTGTCCTCCACCTCTTTCTTCATCACAGGTTCTTCTAAACTTTCCATAAGAGCTCCTTTCATTGCTTCTTCCTTCTGCTGGATGGTTCTTTGTACCATGGGGTAAATGTGACACTGAGCAGGATAGTGGGTAGTCCCTTCACACAAGAAACAAGTAATTTGCCTAGTTGGGCATTCTTCAACTGGGTGACTTCCTTCACAATTAGGGCATTCATCCTTGTGTTCTTTTTGGGTGTGTCCTATTTCTCCACAAAGCTTGCATGCACAAGGTTTCTTTATATCCTTTCCATAAGGTTTCAACTTCTGGGACACAAACTGTGACTTTAGCAAAGTCAACTTAATTTTTTTTTCCAAGTGGTTACTCCTTGCCATCCATTGATGGTTTGGTACATCCTCCACCAAGTAGCAGCACCTCTTTCAACGCATTGAAGGGCATACTGGGCCATATCCTTTCCGACTATAGGGTTGTTCTCCATATGATCCTCCATGTTCTGAATCCATCGGTCCGTCTCCAATTGACTCATCGGTCCCGAAAATATAAGCTCATCTTCATTCATCCTCTATTGGGTCCATGTGGGTTTTGGGGTGAGATAAGTGAGATAGAGAGGGATGCACACAATACAAACAACAGTTTTGAAAAGACAGATTTTATTTGTGGCTGTCGGGAAAACATCAAACAAATGACAGCTCACAAACGTCGCATCTAACGCAGGTATATAACAGGGGTTTGGTCTTCTAAAGGTCAACGTCGCCAAACTCTTCAAGCCTTGTTCATGCCTCCAATGGCTTCTTTCGGTCGTGCTTGATCTTTCTCAAGTCCTTTTACCAGATCAACTCTGTTGACGTGAAATCTCTCGTGACATCCTTGAATATTTTGGAATTGCATTCCAAACTTCTAGGTTTCAACATCCTTGGCATGAGCCATGGTCATACTGTCCTTCAGTTCCTGACAATTCTCCGGTATCTCGAGGTTGTAGCTCCTCCAGCTTGGCTACTTTCAGCTTTTGGTTCCTGAGTTCTTCACGAAATGCTTCCTTGTCTAATACGGCTTCATGGAGCTCCACCTTAAACTTCTTGATGTACTACTCCAGATCCTGGTGATACATCGGCTAAGGTTAAAACTTCATCTTACTATTAGGTGCTCCATCAGCCTTCTTCCATCAAATCCATTCTGAAGAAATGCATCCTTAACTCAGCACGGTGATAGTAGCATCAGCGGGCGATGACATCACGGATAACCATGTTTCTGCTCTTGTCATTCATGAGCTATCATTCCATAGTTGATATCTCCTGCCTTAGGGTTTCTTTGACAAAACTTCGAGTTTTCATACTCCTTGTTTCAGTCTTTCTCCGATACACCTTGATCTCGGGTATTGACAACTTCCATAATCTGTCAAGTTCCATAAGGGTAGCCTTCCTAGGTCATATAAATCTGGGAATTCTTCAAAGCCTTCAATTCTACTTGTCTTCGGCCTTCAACCATTGTAGTTTCCATCATTCAGATGCATGGAAAATACTCTTCATTTCGAAGTGGTCTTAGTTGTCCGATATCCTGTACTTCTTGGAGTGGTCTCATCCGTCGAATCTTCGAATGGTCAAAAGGAGAAAGGGGTATGGTCTCACTAAAGGGAATTTTTGAATAAGCTCAGAAGAGAAGAGAGGTAAAAGATCTTTTGAAGGGGAAAGTTGTAGAGAAAAATCTTTGCTATGGGCTTGCCAGTTTCTAGGGTCACGTCCTACAGTCAACATGTGCTCTGATACCATCTTGTAGCGACCCGACCCGAATGGATCAAGTCTCTGTGCTTATGTGTCATCCCTGGATCAGTATGCTGACACACTCAGTACTCGAAGAATTTATAACAGAGGTAAATCACATGTATAAAGTAACGTAAATACTATTACCTCAATCCAAATATAGCGGAAGCAACAAGGTTGTGGATTCCCATCAACACCAACGGCAAAGTTGAGTGTAGAAATCATAACCCTAACGTATCACTTACTCGTCGTAAGATAATCCTGCAACATGAGACGTTGCAGCCCGAAACGGTTCAGTACATTGAATGTACTGGCAAATTCACACCATAGAGAATGATGAACAAAGGCTATCACTACATGCATATTTGGCTGGTGGAAAAGCTCTATGGTTATAAGGTTTTTGCGTAAAGCCAATTTTTCCCTACTGCAAAGGAATAAATTTTATTTACTATCATGGTGGTTGTGAAACATTGAGAATGGTTGACAGCATTCTCAATCCCAAATTAAAGTAATTAAAACCCAATAACATTAATTAGAAGTAACATGTTGAGATTCACAATGATATTCAAGTACTAGATACTCAAGTTGTCCATAACCGGGGACACGGCTAATCATGATTAGTTTGTTACTCTGCAGAGGTTTGCGCACTTTTCCCCACATGACTCGATCGCCTCCGTTTGTTTTCTCGCACTACATGGTGTTTGAGAAACGGATGACCGAGACATAGTCTTTCAGAAGCGCTAGCACCTTACATGTGGGGTAGACCGGTACACCTACATCCCCTACATCTGCTAGTCCACCCCGTAAGAGTTCGCACAACTTAGTCAACTATGCCAGAGCCCATAGTAGCATGTGGCTGCACACGGAAGTTTCTAGCATGAATTATCTTATGATCCCTTTGAGCCTGGGTGGCGGTCCAAAAAAACACAGGCAAGTCCTGATAGACATCAGGTGCCTCAATCCACCCAGATGTGTGTTTAAGTTGCCACCTTAGATAAACCATTAAAATTATCAACTCACATCTGTCATGGATATCACTCACCCAATCCACGTCTACTAGCATAGCAAGGCATAATAATAAGCAAACGTAGAGGTAACTCCCAAAGGTTTCATAGTAATACAGGTAATAGGTACTACCTCATCTACTTCCCATCCCACAATTTAATTAGATCCTAATCATGCAATGTGTGAGGATTGATCTAATGCAATAAAACATGGGTTGTAGAAAAGGTATGATCAAAGTGTGAACTTGCCTGCAATGTTGATGAAGATGATTCGCACTCAAAACTCGTGATAGATCTACTCGTCACACTCTGGTCGATCTATCGTAAGCAAACAATAGTAACCACACAATAAGTACTCATCTAATGCACAGGGAAAAATCGAACAAGAGAACGAACCAGAAAGTTCAACTTAAGAACTCCGGTTGCAAAGAAAGAACGAGCCGAACAAACGACGAAAAACAAACGGCGGAAGAAAACAACTCGGTTCTAGCAAGTTGAAACTAGGTCAAATTTTACTGTAGCAAAAGCTTGTTCAAGTTGATTAGACGGAACAGTGGTTTCGAGATGAAACTCCAGGCGCTTGAATCACCTGATTCCGATAAACGAGCGAGAAGATAAACTAGAACGAAGATCGGATCTGAGATCGCGATCGCGGAATAAATCCGACGAGAAGAAAAAGAAGAACGGTTATACGAATAGGCGTCGTTAACCGTGAAATAATCGGTGATCACGTTCGTTGAGACGAACGTTCTGAAAGAAGAACGAAAACCAATCTAGGGTTTTTGGAAAAGAGATCGAAACGAAAAACCGATCTAGAACACCGGAATGGTTTAGCAAAAAAATCGGAAAGAAAACGAATCGGTAGAGAAGAAAAGAATCGGAACGGTTTATAAGAAAAACCGAATCGAGGGAAATAAGAGACGCGGCGCGGTACCTCCGGTGAACGGCGGCGACGGCGGCGTTGGGCGGCGGCGGCGGTGCACAAGGCGGCGGCGGTGGTGACGCAGGGCGGTGGCGGCGCGGCAAGGTGCGGCGGTGGCGGTGACGCAGGGCGGCGCGGCGCGGGTGGTGACGCAGGGTGGCGCGGCGCGGGTGGTGACGTAGGGCGGCGCGGCGCGGGTGGTGACGCAGGGCGCGGGCGGCGGCTTAGGGCGGCGCGGCGCGGGGCACAAGGGGCGGCGCGGTGTGCTTGGGGCTTTGGGGCCTTGGATTTGATGTGTTTAGAGGGGGGTGTGGGAGTATTTATATTGGGGAGGGGGGGAAAACTTGGTGTAGGGGTCAAGGAATTAGACTAGGACTAGGAAAGAAAAGAGGGAAAAGATCTAGAAAAAAAAACGAAAGTAGATGAATCCTACTAGGAATCCACAAAGGACGGCGGCTCCCTAGCGCCTTGCGCCTCGTGCGGCTCCTCCCTGGGCGTGGCGCGCGATGGCCTCTGGCCTGGCTGGCTCGGTGGCTTGGGCCTTAGGCCCAAGTCGCTGGAGCTCTCTCTCTCTCTCTCTTTTCTTTTTTTTTCTAAAACTGTTCCGCGCTCGGAAAAAAAAAACAAAACGAGATCTAAACGAACTCCAAATCTAATAAAGTAAATTTTCTCTGACTCCTAAAAATGAGTCGAACAAAATGAACTTTACTCCGGGCCTAAAAAGCAAATTTTTGAAAACGCGCATTTTTCCCTATCCAAATAAAACGCAAACAAACACCGGAAAACGAAATTTGATCTATTTATTAAATCTTCATTTTTCCTATATTTGGGAAAGTCATATTATTCCCTCTCTCATATTTTTTTGATAACGGAAAAATAATTGAAGATGAAATAAATAAATCAAATGATCCTCTTTTCCAATTCGAGAAAACTCTCAAATAAGAAAATAACGAAATCTCCAACTCTCTCCGAAGGTCCTTGAGCTGCGTGAAATTTCTAGGATCGACCAAAAAGCAAGAAAATAAGATATGCATGATGATCTCATATTCCAAATTGAAAAATAAATTCAAAAGAACTTTGAATTTAATCTTTTTGAAACTCCCAACTCATATTTCATATAATTTGAAGAAGTCATTTTATCTTCTCTCGTGAAAATCATTGAGTCGCATAAAGTTTCAGAATTGGAATATTTCCAAATGAAATTCAATTATTTTTCCAACACCCGTTTCATTTTTAAATGGAAGAAGTCATGTCATCTTCTCTCTAGGGTTTTGTGTTTGAAAAGAATTTGAATTCATGGAGATCAGAAAGCAAATATGAAAGTTTGGGAAAGTCCTTTTATTCCCTCTCATTTAACTTTCAAAAGAATTCGAATTTCACTCAATTTCACGCAATCAATCAAACAATCAATCAAATCTATCTATTTGTTTATAACATTCCAAAATTTAGAATTTTGGGATGTTACAGATAAAACCCCAAATAAACATACAAATTGATTTTAATATTTTCCTCCAACATTTCATTTATTTTGGATAAGTCATATTATCTCCTCTCATATAATTTTAATATGAAATATTTTCGAGGAGAAAAATAATTAAAACCAAAGTGATCCTTGTTTCAATATTTGATAAAACTCAAATATGAGAACGAGGGAAAATCCCCAACTCTCTCCGAGGGTCCTTAAGTTGCTTAGGATTTCGAGGATCACAAGAAGGAAATGCAATAAAACATGATATGCATGGATGACCTATGTATAACGTTCCAAATTGAAATTTTGAGATGTTACAAACCTACCCCCTTAAGATGAATCTCGCCCTCGAGATTCGGGTTGGCTAGAAAATAGGTGTGGGTGGTCCTTGCGTAGATCATCCTCTCTTTCCCAGGTGGCTTCATCCTCGGTATGGTGGCTCCACTGAACTTTGCTAAACTTGATAACCTTGCTGCGGGTAACTCGACTGGCAAACTCGAGAATCTTGACTGGTTTCTCCTCATACGTCAAATCACTGTCCAACTGAATTACTTCCAGGGGCACTGTATCTCTCAGAGCAATATCAACCATCTCGGCATGTCACTTTTTTAACTGGGAAACATGTAACACATCATGAACTCCTGACAGTCCTTCGGGTAATTCCAACTTGTAGGCAACCTCTCTCATGCGCTCCAAAACAGGGTACGGTCCTACAAATCTCGGGGCTAATTTTCCCTTAACTCCAAAATGCTTAACTCCTCGCAGAGGTGACACTCGCAGATATGCTCTGTCTCCGATTTCATAGACTACCTCCTTGCGTTTCGAGTCTGCATAACTCTTCTGTCTGGACCGAGCTACTTTTAGTCTATCTCGAATCAGCTTAACATTCTCCTTGGACTCCTTAATCAAATCCGGTCCAAACAACTGGCGGTCTCCAACTTCATCCCACATCAACGGTGTTCGGCATCTTCTTCCGTACATGGCTTCAGACGGTGCCATCTTCAAACTGGCCTGATAGCTGTTGTTGTACGAGAACTCCGCGTAGGGTAAATTATCATCCCAACTAGACCCGTAGTCTAGTGCACAAGCTCTCAACATGCCCTCCAGAATCTGATTGACTCTCTCAGTCTGTCCATCTGTCTGTGGGTGAAAAGTTGTACTGAACTCCAGCCTGGTTCCCAAAGTCTGGTGCAGTTGATGCCAAAACTTTGAAGTAAACTGTGTTCCTCTATCTGATATGATGGTCCTCGGAACTCCATGCAGACATATGATCCTGGTCATATATATCTTGGCCAACTTTGCACTTGTATATGTGGTTTTCACTGGGATAAAGTGAGCTACTTTGGTCAAGCGGTCCACTACTACCCAGATAGAATCATATCCCGATCAGGTCCTGGGTAATCTGGTGATAAAATCCATGCCAAGTTTATCCCACTTCCATTCGGGTATCGGCATAGGCTGTAGTAATCCTGTTGGCTTCTGATGTTCTGCCTTCACTCTCTGACATACATCACATACGAGTACATACTCGGCAATATCCTTCTTCATTCCAGTCCACCAGAAACGCTCCTTCAAATCCAAATACATCTTGGTGTTTCTGGGGTGTATCGAGTATGGTGAGTCATGAGCTTCCTGTAATATCAACTTTCTGATCTCGGCATTATTGGGCACAAAAATATGGTCCTCAAACCACAAGGTGTCATGCTCATCCTCACGAAAACCTTTGGCCTTGCCTTCACTCATCTTCTCCTTTATCTCGACAATTTCTTTGTCATCCTTCTGGGCTTCTCGAATCTTTCCCAACAAGGTCGACTGAACTTCCATGCCTGTAACAAAACCTTTGGGAACAATCTCTAAACGTAGCTCCCTGAAATCTTCAGCTAACACCTTTGGCAATCCTCCTGTTAGTAAGGTATTGACATAACTCTTTCGGCTCAAAGCGTCTGCTACGACATTGGCCTTTCCTAGATGATAGTGCAACTTCATATCATAATCCTTTATAAGCTCCAACCATCTCCTTTGCCTGAGGTTCAACTCCTTCTGTGTAAAAATGTACTTCAAACTCTTATGATCTGTGTACACATCACAATGGTTTCCAATAAGAAAATGTCTCCAGGTCTTGAGTGCATGTACTACGGCTGCCAACTCCAAGTCATGTGTGGCATAATTCAACTCATGCGGTCGAAGTTGTCGTGAGGCATATGAAACAACACTTCTGTCTTGCATAAGTACTCCTCCAATTACTAAGCGCGAGGCATCGCAATACACTTGAAAATCCTTGCGTATATCTAGCAAGATCAGCACTGGGGCTGTAGTCAAACGTTTCTTCAACTCCTGAAAACTTGCTTCACATTCCTCAGTCCAATGGAACTTGGTGTCCTTTTTCAGCAACGTCGTCATAGGCTTCGCAATATTAGAGAAATTTTCAATGAATCTCCGATAGTATCCCGCGAGTCCAAGAAAACTGTGGATCTCTCCAACTGAGGTGGGTGCCAACCACTCAGTGACTAACTGAACTTTGGTGGGGTCTACTGCTATACCTTCTCCCGATATAACATGTCCAAGAAATCCAACTTCCTTTAACCAAAACTCACATTTGCTGAACTTGGCATACAACTGATGCTCCTTGAGTTTCTCGAGAACTAAGCGCAAATGCTCTTTGTGTTCCTCTTCATTCTTTGAGTATTCTAAAATATCATCAATGAACACCACGACAAACTTATCCAAGAACTCCATGAACACCTATTCATCATACTCATGAAATAGGCAGGGGCGTTAGTCAATCCAAATGACATAACCGTACACTCATAAAGCCCATAACTTGTGGTAAAAGCTGTCTTAGGTATGTCCTTTTCTCGAATATTCAGCTGGTGGTAACCTGATCGCAGGTCGATCTTCGAAAACACTTTAGCTCCTTGCAGCTGGTCAAACAGATCACTGATCATCGGCAGTGGGTACTTGTTCTTGATTGTCACTTCATTCAACGCTTGATAATCAACAACCATTCTTAGAGATTTATCCTTCTTCTCAACCAATAGCACTCGGGCTCCCCATGGTGATGAACTCCGTCGGATGTAACCATTCTTCAATAACTCCTTAATCTATTTCTTGATCTCTTCCAGATATTTCGTGGACATCCGGTATGGTCTCTTTGATATAGGCCTGGTGCCTGGCAACAACTCTATCAAAAACTCGATGTCTCGATTTGGCGGCATGCCTGGTAACTCCTCTGGAAATACATATGGGTAATCCTTCACAACAGGCACTTCCTCCTGAACAACTCCCGTGAGAGAATGTACTTGAGTTCCCCTTGGCGCAATTGATGTTTCATCCATACATCGACAGCCAATCCATTCCTAGTATCACATCCAATCCTTGCGACTCCAGAATTATCAAGTCAGAGGGGAAAACATTACTACCTATGGTTAATGGCATCTGAAAACATCCATTGCTTGCCATATACTCAGCTCCGGGTGAGGTTACTAGCATAGGTGTCTTAAGAACTCTAGTGGGCAACTTATACTTATCCACAAATCCCCTTGATATGTATGAATGTGATGCACCAGTATCAAAAAGAACGATTGCAGTAAACGACTTAACTAAAAACTTACCGATAACTGCATCTGGTTGCTCTTCAACCTCCTCCACATTCACGTGGTTCACTTGTCCTTTGTTAAATGGATTGGGCTTCTTCCCAGAGCTCCCATTACCATTTCCGTTCTTCGCTTTAGGGCACTCCGTGGCATAGTGTCCGGTCTTCCCGCACTTGAAACAAGTAACGTGGCTTAGGTCCCTCTTGGCGGGTGTGGCTGGATTGGAACGGTTTTGATTGTTGCTTGCTCCATTCCCATTCCTTGGGCCAGTATGATTATGGGTACTTCCTCCATTGTGAGTGTGGCCTCCATGGTTATGGGTAAGCCCTCCCGAGTTCGGGGTAAAGCGAGGCTTCTGCTGAGCTCCTGAATTGTACTTCCCTTGTCCATATTTCCTCTTGCGGCTCTCTATCTGCTGCTACTTCCCTTCAATCATGAGAGCTTTATCTACCAAGTCCTGGTAGTTGTTCAATGTTTCCACCATTAACTACATAATCATCTCATCATTCAGCCGTTCCATAAACTTCTCCTGCTTCGCAGCATCTGTGGCCACATCATCTGGAGCATAGCGTGATAACTTACTAAACTCCTCCACGTACTAGCCTACATTACGGTTCCCTTGGCATAAGTTGCAAAACTCACGCTTCTTCATGCTCATAGCTCCAGTGGATACATGGGCTGTGCGGAATGCTTGCTGAAACTGCTCCCAGGTGACATTGGCTATAGGAAAAGTGGCTGTGTAATTCTCCCACCATGCGGCTGCTGGTCCATCCAATTGGTGTGCGGCAAAATGCACCTTCTCAGCATCTGTGCAACCTGCGGTGGTCAACTCCCTTCCAATCCTGCGCAGCCAATCATCAGCAACTATTGGCTCAGTGCTACTAGAAAACACCGGCGACTGCAGCCTCAGAAAACTGGCTAAGTTGTCAACTGGTGGTGGTGGCGGTGGGTTGTTATTGTTGTTGTTGTTGTTGCCTTGGTTCTGAACTAACAACTGCATCAAGGCATTCTGCTGCTGGATCAACTGAGTGAGCTCCGGTGGGAAAGAAAAACCAGAGTCACGTCTCGGAGGCATCTGATGGGTTTAGAGGGAAGAGATTAGAATAGAATGAGGTCTAATGAGAAAACACTACCCATATGCACATGAGACAAACACCATCATATCATATCACTCAATCAATCAAGCAAGGGCATACAATTGGTCTAACTATCGTTATAGTGCTCGGACTACTAATATTTACAGGGGGTACTACTAATAGTATGGTGGTCTACTAGAAATTTTTCTCAGTGGAAGACTCCATGATATCTGCTCCAGCTTCGTCTTCATAGTCATCATCACTACTATCCGGGTCGGAGTCAGTGTCGTCTATGATGATGTAGTCTTCGGAACGAATCTCCTTGGGTTCGTCATCTCCTCCTCCTGGCGCGGGGTCTCCCATAAAAACTCCTAGCTTCCTGGTCATATCATCATTCCTCTCCACAAGTATCATCATTTCCTCCTCATATCCATCGCGTGTAGACTTAAGCTCCTCTTCTAGCTCCGTGATCCTGATCATCACCTTCTTCAAATCTATCATGCTTGCGCACATCTGGTTCTCCTAGCGATGAATGTGGTGGTTTAATTCCTGGATGAATGCTACAATGGACATGTCCTTCCTGGTGTTGATCATCTCCCATTGCTCATCTCGGCGTCCACATATCTGGTAGATAGTGTGCTTCAGCTCCTTGTGGTAAACTTCGCTGATGTGTCCTATAGCGATGTGGGCTTCCATACTCTTGCCTAGACTCCAGGTGGGTGCATCGAAGGAAAACTCTATGGGTTTGGTGACTGGCGGGAACGTCCTTCCTGGAACTTGAACTCGAATGATCCATCGCTCCTCTTTTGGTAAAGTGGCGGTGTAGGTCCTGGTGAAGCTTGGTATTCCAATGTTCAGGTACTTAGTGACTTCCTTCAAGTGTCATCCAAAAGGTGTGTCCTCATCCGGTTGTGCAAACTTGTTCCTCGTATCCGTCATCCTAAAGAGTAGAAAATGGAGAGGAGTCGGAAATAAGTAGAGAAGAGTGACCTATGGCTTTTCTTAGTGGTCGTGTCCTACATTCAACGTGTGCTCTGATACCATCTTGTAGCGACCCGACCTCAAACATTCAAGTCTGTGTGCTTTAGTGTCATCCCTAGATCGGTAATGCTGACACACACAATACTCGAAGGATTTATAACAGGGTGGCAATCACAGCCTTATTAGATCGAATGTCTCAAGAGAGAACTTATTACAATAAATATGGCTTAAGGTCATCTAATATGGTAACAGCGGAAGGCCTGGAAGATAAAGTGAGTCCATCAACTCCAACGGCATAGCTGAGTGCATGAAAAACGACCTATCACACCTTACTCCTCGTCTGAAAAGTCTGCAACATGATATGTTGCAGCCCAAAAATGTGTCAACACATGGAATATGCTGGCAATGTAACACAGGAGAGTAATGAACAGATAAAATCTATCACTATATGCATATATGGCTAGTGGTGGCTGTTTGGTTAATATGTTTTGCGAAAAGCCAATTTTTCCCTACAACAAAGGAATATATTTTATTTAACTATCATGGTAGTTGAACAATATTGAGAAGGTTTCTCCAACTCAATCCCAATTAAAAGTAATTATCAACCCCACAAATTAATTTAGAGTGATGAGATCCATATGATAATCCAAGAGCCAGATACTCAAGATGTCCATAACCGGGGACACGGCTAACCATTATTAGTTTATACACTCTACGGAGGTTTGCGCACTTTTCCCCACAAGACTCGATCTCCTCTGTTGATTTTCTCGCACTATAGGGTGTTTCAGAAATGGATGACCGAGACACAATCTTTTAGAAGCATTTGCTCTTTACTCCGGGCGGACTGGTACACCTACAATCCCCTACATCTTCTAATCCACCCCTTCAAGAACTCACACAACTTACTCAACTATGCCAGAGCCCATAATGGCTTGTGGCTGCACACGGAAGTTTCTAGCATGAATAGTCTTATGATCCCTTTGAGCCTGGGTGACGGACTGTAGGATGATCACACGGGTACTCCGGATATCCTAGGACAACGCTAGATTCTCCAGGTGCCCACAAGCAATCCACCCAGATGTGTATTAAAGTTGCCACCTTAAGTTGAACCATTAATTAACAACTCACATCTGTCATGGATACACTCAAACCCAAACCACGTCTACGAGCATAGCATGTCAATATAAGCATAATGTAGAAGTAACTCCCAAGCGTTTGATAATAAAACAGGTAATAGGTTCTACCTCATTATCTACTTCCCAAACCCACATGTTAAGAGATCCTACTCATGCAATGTGTGAAGGTTGAAACTAATGCATAAAAACTGGGTGATAAAGGGGTATGATCAAAGTGTTACTTGCCTTCCTGACGATTTGCAAGTCCTAAAGACTCGTAGTAGCACGCTTCGCACTCCGGGTGTTCTATCGCAAACGAACAAGAGCATACATAAGCAATCAAGCAAAGATGCATGGGTAAATCTCAAATAAGAAGATCTAACCAGAAAGTTCAACTGAAGAACTCCGGTTTGCAAAAAGAATCAAATCAAATAGAGCAACAAATCTCAAATTGCGAGAGAAACAAGATCCAATTACTAATATGGACTAAAGTCAAATTTTACAGTACCAAAATCTTGTTCAAGTTGGTTAAACAGAAAGAGGGCTTCGAGACGAAGATCTAGGCGCATGAATCGCCTGATTCCGATAAACGAGCGAAAAGATAAACTAAAACGAAAAACAGGGCAGAAATCGCGATCGAGAATAATCGCGGAAAAACCCTAGAAAAAGAAAAGTGACGAACATGCTAACGAACGAATGTTCGCTGTATGCGGTTAATGGGTGAAAACCGTTCGTTAAAACGAACGTACGAATGGACGTTCGCTAAATAACTAAACTAGGAAAAAAATAAAACCGATCTAAAAAACGCATCTAGGTTTTTCTTATAAAACAAACAATTTTTAGAATAAAACCGACGGCTACCTCGCGGATCGGGACGACGGCGGCGGTGGGCTCTGGCGGCGGGCGGCGGGGTGGCGGCGAGGCGGCGGGCGCGGCGAGGCGGCGCAGCGGCGGATCGGGCGGGGTAGGGCTAGGGTTTGGGGGTGGCTCGGGCCTCTGCTTAAAAAGGCTGGCCGGGCAAAGTCCTAGTCGGGCACGGCCCGACTAGGTCGGTTGACTTTAAAAAAAATCAACGCAGAAAAACGAAGAAAAGAATTACTAAACGGACTCCAAAAATCCTGAAATAAATTTCCCCGTCCTCTAAAAATACGCCGGATAAGGTGAACATTTATTTGGGCCTCTAATGCAATTTTTAAAAAACGCATATTTTTTCTAATTCAAATAAAATAGCGATAAAACCCCAAATAAACATACAAATTGATTTTAATATTTTTCCTCCAATATTTCATTTATTTTGGAGAAGTCATATTATCTCCTCTCATATAAGTTTAATATGAAATATTTCCGGGGAGAAAAATAATTAAAACCAAAGTGATCCTTGTTTTAATATTTGATAAAACTCAAATATGAGAACGAGGGAAAATCCCCAACTCTCTCCGAGGGTCCTTGAGTTGCTTAGGATTGCGAGGATCACAAGAACGAAATGCAATAAAACATGATATGCATGGATGACCTATGTATAACATTCCAAATTGAAAATTTGGGATGTTACATCCCATATCGAACTGCTGAGGAGCGGGCACCTGTGGATCCCACTGCTGAGGCTCCTCCTCTGCTGCAGCTAGGTTGTTCCAGTAAGCGACGATGTCCTCGGGCATAATCCTATATCCGCCCCTGGCAAAAGGATCGAACAAAGCAGGTGCAGGCAATGGAATAATATCACAAGTGTTTTCACTAAAAACCAGGTTATAATGAATAGGAATGTTAGGATAATCACTTGCAATAAAATGGTGGTGTTCCATGGCTACACGATCCAGGTAAACTTTGGGAAAACGATAATCATGCTGGCGTATTTGAATGTTAAAGTGAGTCACCAGGCGAGTAGCGTAAATACCACCATGTATTTTGCCCTTGGATCCGTTAATATGGAGGCGACGTGCCACAATAGCTCCTAAGCTATAAGTGTTGTCGCTGTGAAGTGCGCGGCGCAAAACAACAAAGTCTGGTGCACTGAGTGCACCTACTTTCTCTCTAGCAAGCAAACACTTCGCAATGAATAAAGCAAAATAATGCAAGGCATGAAAATGTATGCTAGTGGCGGTGACACCCGACACCCCTCTCTCATCCCCCATTGTCAGAGTGCAGTAAAAACCATCAAACTCCGCGGGTCTAGGCTCAACTAAACTCCCATCAGAAGGGATCATGCATATGTTACAAAATTCAGTAAGTGGTATTTGACGGGTCTCAGCATATAAATTGAACTCAAGCGTAGGGGGATTATTCCTAAGAAGAAAACAAAAACTTTGCACAAAGGAGTTTGTGAGGAGATGACACTATTCACATTGAGCTGCAATGAAGTCGGTGAGGCCGACATTAGCATCATATTGTGCAAACTCTTGAAGGATTCCGGCCCCTTCCATGAACGGGGTATGCGGCCATTCGCATGGTCGTAGCTCCACCAATCTCCAGGTATGGAGATCACTGTCAGACGGCTCCTCAATAACTCCCTTGGAGCTCTTCTTGGAAGCAAACTTCCTAAAGATACTCATCTTTTTCCTGTGAACAAAATTTTGGAATTTTTTAGTCCACAAGTTTTTCTCAACAAAAATTTACAAGATTGATAGTAACTACTCATAGGGATGCCTAGAGGCCATAGCAAGCATTCAAACTACTTAAAACTCTAAGAATTCAACATGCAAGCTCATCTATAGCAGCACCAAGCGTAGCTAATTATTCAAAATACAAACCACTAATACAAAAACTAATTGGACAAACGGAGGAGTCACATACCAAGCAACAATCCCCTAAAACAGTTTAAGAAACGGAGCTTCGAGCAAAGAGATCGAAATCCGTGGGTTTGAGAGTAAGAACACGAGAGAGAGAGAGAGAGAGAGAGAGAGAGCAATGGTGATTTTTTCTATAGGTAGGTGATGCAGTGGTATGAAGAGATAAGTGAGGGGGCCCACGTGGGGACCACAACCCACCAGGGCGCGCCTGGGGGTCCTGGCGCGCCCAGATGGGTTGTGCCCACCTGGTGCACCTCCCTCTGATGTTATTTGCACCAAAAATTCTTAAATATTCACATAAAAATTATATTAAATTTTCAAAGCATTCTGAGAACTTTTATTTTTGGGTCATTTTTTTATTCCATGGTAAATTCAGAAAACAGACAAAATATGGCATTTTATTTTATTTAACTAATAAAAACAGAAAACAAAAAGTAGGGACAGAAGGTAGTGCTTACTAAATTCATCAACTTCATACCTCTAAAAAATGATCCATTAATAAGGTTGATCAAGTCTTATTAACAACCACTTTCGATTAGCATGAAATGAACAACTTTTGTAAATCACTAAGTTACCTCAACGGGGATATGCATGTCCCCAAAAATATCATATTTCTTTTTAACATGAGCTAGAGGTAGTTGAAAACTTCCAATAGTGATTGTTGGAGATTTTTAATAACATTAATACAATTCACTTGGAATTGTTTCTTCAGAAAGTGCACTGTATGCTCATTACCATTGATATGAAAAGTGACATTTGTTTTATTGCAATCAATAACAGCCCCTGCAGTATTCAAGAAGGGTCTACCAAGAATAATCGACATGTGTTGTCGTCCTCAGACATCTCAAGTATAACAAAGTCAGTCAAAATAGTAACATTAGCAACAACAACGGGCACATCCTCACAGATGCTGATAGGTATGGCAGTAGATTTGTCAGCCATTTGCAGTGATATTTCAGTAGGTGTGAGTTTATTCAAATCAAGTCTTTCATTAAAAAGAGAAAGGCATAACACTGACACCAGCTCCCAAATCACATAAAGCAGTTTTCACATAGTTTCTTTTGATGGAACAAGCTATAGTTGGTATTGTTGGATCTCCAAGTTTCTTAGGTACTCCATCTTTAAAAGTATAATTAGCAAGCATAGTGGAGATTTCAGCTTTTGGTATTTTTCTCTTATTGGTGATGATGTCTTTCATGTACTTTGCATAAGGAGGCATTTTTAAGGTATCAGTCAAGCGAGTACGCAAAAAGACTGGCCTAAGCATTTCAGCAAAGCGTTCAAATTCTTCATCATCTTTATTTTTAGTTGACTTAGGTGGAAAGGGCATAGGTTTTTGAACCCATGTTTCTCTTTCCTTACCATGTTTTCTAGCAATAAAGTCTCTTTTATCATATCTTTTATTCTTAGGTTGTGGGTTATCAAGATCAACTGCAGGTTCTATCTCAACATCATTGTCTGGTTCTTTATTATTTGTTTGAGTGTCTTCATGAACCTCATCATTATGTTTTTCATTATCAGAAGGTGAGTGATCACTACCAGGTGGAGTTTCAGCATCAGAGATAGAGACTTCATTATCAAGAGGTTTTTCTACTTCAGGTTCACTAGAGGCATGCAAAGTCCTATCATTTTTCTTCTTCTTTTTATTTTTAGAAGGACTACGTGCATCAGTGTTAGCTCTTTGAGAGTCTTGTTCAATTCTTTTTGGGTGTCCATCAGGACAAAGTGATTCCTGAGTCATTTTACCTCCTCTAGTTGCTACTCTAATAGCAAAGTCATGTATGTTATTGTTCATTTCATCTAGCAACTCTCTTTGAGATTTAGCAACTTGTTCTAATTGAGTTTGAACCATAGAAGCATGCTTCCGCACACCTCTAACATCATTTTAGATTCTAAATAACAAGTCACTCAAGCGAGCAATCATATCAGAATTGTATTTCAATTGTTTCATAACATTTGCATTGAAGTGATCTTGTTTTCTAATATTATTTTCAAACTCATAAAGACATTGGCTAGGGTGCATGTTGTGAGGATTATCATTATCATTGAATTTCATTAGAGAACGTACCTCTACCACCTTAGGTAGTGGTGGTGTATCAAGACCATGTATTTCTTCAATAGGAGGTAAATTTTTAACATCCTCAGCTTTAATACCTTTTTCCTTCATGGATTTCTTTGCCTCTTGCATATCGTTAGGACTGAGATGTAAGATACCCCTCTTCTTCGGAGTGGTTTAAGTGGTGGTTCAGGAAGAGTCCAATTGTCATAATTTTTCAATATGTTTTTTTGGACAGAAAGACTGTAAGGAACCCCCTACAGTATAATTGGTGCAACAAACCCAAATTGCAAGTACCATGCCTTGAACCTGGGTGGGTGGGAAGGCATCAACCCCTTCCCACCACTAGGCTATGCCTTAGTCTGCCCCAATAATTCTTCAGTTTGCCCAATAGTTCGTTCCCTGAAAACACAACCAGCACAACTATCTAGGAAATCCCTAGAAGCATCAGTTAGTCCATTATAGAAGATATCAAGTATTTCATTTTTCTTAAGAGGATGATCAGGCAAAGCATTAAGCAACTGGCAAAGACTCCCCCAAGCTTGTGGGAGACTCTCTTCTTTTAATTTGCACAAAGTTAAATATTTCCTGGAAGGCGGCTTGTTTCTTATGAGCAGGGATTTCCAGATAAGTAATAAATCATATCCTGGGGACTACGCACACAACTAGGAGCAAGAGTATTGTACCAAGCTTTAGCATCACCCTTTAATGAGAACGGAAATAATTTGAGAATATAATAATAGCAAGTTTTCTCATGATGAGTAAAAAGGGTGGCTATGTCATTCAACTTAGTAAGATTAGCCATAACAGTTTCAGTTTCATAACCATGGAAAGGATCAGATTTAGCCAAAGTAATTAACTCTAGGTCAACAAAGAATTCATAATCATTATCATCAATAAAGATAGGTGAAGTAGCAAACTTAAGATCATATTGCATTCTAGCATTCAAGGATTTTTCTTTATACTTGCATAATAATTTCTCTAGATCATCTCTATCCTTACAAGCAAGAATGTCTCTAGTTGTCTCCTCATTCATAACATAACCTTCCGGTACTTTTGGCAATTCATATCTAGGAGGGCTAGTTCTAGTAGGTGTTTCGAGATTTTCAGTTTCAAGCTCATCATCAGTTTCAACAACACCATGTTGTCTTACTCTAGCAATTTGTTCATCAAGAAATTCACCTAGTGGCACATCATCATCATCAAGCAAGGTACTAGCATCATCATAAGTATCATTCATAGCAGAAGTAGCATCATCAATAACTTGTGACATATAATGATTAATAGCATGTGGTGGTATTGCAAGTTTACTTATAACACAAGGTGAATATAAAGCAGAGCTAGATGGCAGTTCCTTACCTCCCCTCGTCTTAGAGGGAAAAATCTTAGTCTTAGCATCCTTCAGATTCTTCATAGTGATAGATTGATAATGATCCCAAATGACTCAACAAATATAGCTATGCTCCCCGGCAATGGTGCCTGAAAAAGGTCTTGATAACCCACAAGTATAGGGGATCACAACAGTTTTCGAGGGTAGAGTATTCAATCCAAATTTATAGATTCGACACAAGGGGAGCCAAAGAATATTTGCAAGTATTAGTAGCTGAGTTGTCAATTCGACCACACCTGGAGATTAATTATCTGCAGCAAAGTGATCAGTAGCAAAGTAGTTTGGTAGTTTTGATAGTAGTGGCAACAACAATAGTAACGGTAACAGTGATAGTTGTAATTTTGTAGCAAGTGCAACAGTAATGATAGCAGTAGTAACTTAGCAAGAACAATATAAGAGAAATTCATAGGCATTGGATCGGTAATTTGTTGGATGATATCCATCATGTGACAGTCATAACCTTGGGCGATACGACACTAGCTCTAGTTCATAAATATAATGTAGGCATGTATTTCATTAATAGTCATACATGCTTATGGAAAGAACTTGCATGACATCTTTTGTCCTAACCTCCCGTGGCAGCGGGGTCCAATTGGAAACTAAGGGATATTAAGGCCTCCTTTTAATAGAGAACCGGAACAAAGCATTAACACACGGTGAATAAATGAACTCCTCAAACTATGGTCATCACCGGGAGTGGTCCTACTACCTCTTGAGCATGCGTTGGTTTTCCCTTGAAGAGGAAAGGGTGAGGCAGCAAAGTAGCGTAAGTATTTCCCTTAGTTTTTGAGAACCAAGGTATCAATCCAGTAGGAGACTACACGCTAGTCGCCTAGTACCTGCACAAACAAACAAGAACCTTGCAACCAACGCGATAAAGGGGTTGTCAATCCCTTCACGGTCACTTACGAAAGTGAGATCTGATAGAGATAATAAGATAAATATTTTTGGTATTTTCATGGTATAGATTGGAAAATAAAGATTGCAAAATAGATAGTAAGCTAGAATTGTAGATCGGAAACTTATATGATGTAAAGTAGACCCGGGGGCCATAGGTTTCCCTAGTGGCTTCTCTCAAGATAGCATGTATTACGGTGGGTGAAAAAATTACTGCCGGGCAATTGATAGAAAAGCGCATAGTTATGATGATATCTAAGGCAATGATCATGAATATAGGCATCACGTCCGTGACAAGTACACTGAAACGATTCTGCATCTACTACTATTACTCCACACATCGACCCCTATCCAACATGCATATAGAGTATTAAGTTCATAAGAACGGAGTAACGCATTAGGCAAGATGACATGATGTAGAGGGATAAACTCAAGCAATATGATATAAACCCCATCTTTTTATCCCCGATGGCAACAATACAATACGTGCCTTGCTGCCCCTGCTGTCACTGGGAAAGGACACCGCAACATTGAACCCAAAGCTAAGCACTTCTCCCATTGCAAGAAATATCAGTCTAGTAGGTCAAACTAAACCGATAATTTGAAGAGACTTGCAAAGATATCAAATCATGCATATAAGAATTCAGAGAAGAATCAAATAATAATAATAGATGATCAAGTTCATAAACCCATAATTCATCGGATCTCGGCAAACACACCGCAAAAAGAGTTACATCGAATAGATCTCCAAGAAGATCAATGAGAACTTTGTATTGAGATCCAAAGAGAGAAGAAGCCATCTAGCTAATAACTATGGACCCGAAGGTCTATGGTAAACTACTCACACATCATCGGAGAGGCTATGGTGTTGATGTCGAAGCCATCCGTGATCGAATCCCCCTCTGACAGATTGCCGAAAAAGGCCCCAAGATGGGATCTCACGGGTACAGAAGGTTGCGGCAGTGGAAAATGTGTTTCGTGCCTCTCCCGAAAGGTTTTAGGGTATAAGAGTATATATAGGCGAAAGAAGTAGGTCGGTGGAGCTGCGAGGGGCCCACGCGAGGGTGGGGGGCGCGCTGCCCTACCTCGTGGCCGCCTCGCTGCTTCCTTGACGTCCACTCCAAGTCTCCTAGATCACGTTTGTTCCAAAAAAGATCCTCGCGAAGGTTTTATTCAATTTGGATTCCGTTTGATATTCCTTTTCTACGAAACACTGAAATAGGCAAAAAACAACAATTTGCACTGGGCTTTCGGTTAATAGGTTAGTCCCAAAAGTAATATAAAAAGGTATATTAAAGCCCATTAAACATCCAAAATAGGTAATATAATAGCATGGAACAATAAAAAATTATAGATAGGTTGGAGACGTATCAAGCATCCCCAAGCTTAATTCTTGCTCGTCCTCGAGTAGGTAAATGATAAAAATAGAATTTTGATGTGGAATGCTCCCTAACATAATTTTCAATGTAATTATCTTTATTGTATCATGAATGTTCAGATCCAAAAGATTCAAGATAAAAGTTTAATATTGACATAAAAATAGTAATACTTCAAGCATGCTAACCAAGCAATTATGTCTTATCAAAATAACATAGCCAAAGAAAGCTTATCCCTACAAAATCATATAGTTTGGCCATGTTTCATTTTCTTCACACAAAATGCTCCCATCATGCATAACCCCGATGACAAGCCGAGCAATTGGTTCATACTTTTTAACGCGCTTCAGCCTTTTCAACCCTTACGCAATACATGAGCGCAAGCCATTGATATAGCACTATAGGTGGAATAGCTGTAACATCCCCAATATCACACTACAGTGATCACCCTCTGATAATGCGTAGTCACCATGATTATCAGTGCTTGATCATTATTTGGATGATAGCTCATTTGAAATTCCAATTCAAATGGCAATTCAAATTTAAAGTGAAATATCATTTATTAAAAATTCAAATGAAATCATTTTGGCTCCAAACCATTTTTTGGCAGTGGTAAATATTACACTATAATTATTGATCTAAGTCACATATTTTTACAAAACTCAAATGGTGGCTAAACAATTTGCAAAACAAAAAATAAAGCAAAAAATAAGAAAAGGGGCAAAGGCCTACTGTGCACTTGGGCTTCCAATGCACAGTAGCCAGCCTAGCCCACTAGGGGGGCCTTTCCCCTACCTCCTACTGCTCTCCGCACGCGGTGGCCGCCGGACGTGCGTCCATCGCCGCGGATGGCCACGCGGCAGCCATCCTGCCTCTCTCCGCCATCTACAAGGTCGTCGTCGACCCTCCCGCTAACCCTAGCTTGACCCCTCCTCTCTCTCACGCCCGCGCTTCCCCCTCCTCAGATCCCTTTTGACCCGAGCACGCTCGCCGCCGTTTCCTGTCGCCATCGCGGCCATAGCCACCACCTCGCTCTGCCCTCATGTCGTGAAGTGCTACCTCTTGATGACTGCGTTGGTTTTACCAAGGTATCAATCCAGTTGGAGACCACGCGCGAGTCACCTCGTACCTACACAAACAAATAAGAACCTCGCAACCAACATTATAAAGGGGTTGTCAAGCCCTTCACGGCCACTTGCAAGAGTGAGATCTGATAGAGATGATAATAATAAGATAAATATTTTTGGTATTTTTATGATATAGATTGAAAGTAAAAATTGCAAAATAAAGTAGATGGGAAACTTATATAATGGAGAATAGACCCGGGGGCCATAGGTTTCACTAGTGGCTTCTCTCAAGATAGCATAAGTATTACGGTGGGTGAACAAATTACTGGTCGAGCAATTGATAGAAAAGCGAATAATTATGAGAATATCTAGGCATGATCATGTATATAGGCATCACGTCCGTGACAAGTAGACCGAAACGATTCTGCATCTACTACTATTACTCCACACATCGACCGCTATCCAGCATGCATCTAGAGTATTAAGTTCATAAGAACAAAGTAACGCCTTAAGCAAGATGACATGATGTAGAGGGATAAACTCATGCAATATGATGTAAACCCCATCTTGTTATCCTCGATGGAAACAATAGAATACGTGCCTTGCTGCCCCTACTGTCACTGGGAAAGGACACCGTAAGATTGAACCCAAAGCTAAGCACTTCTCCCATTGCAAGAGAGATCAATCTAGTAGGCCAAACCAAACTGATAATTCGAAGAGACTTGCAAAGATAAACCAATCATACATAAAAGAATTTAGAGAAGATTCAAATATTGTTCATAGATAGACTTGATCATAAACCCACAATTCATTGGATCTCGACAAACACAGAGAATCGAGGAGAACTTTGTATTGAGATCCAAAGAGAGAGAAGAAGCCATCTAGCTACTAACTATGGACCTGAAGGTCTGAAGTAAACTACTCACACACCATCGGAGGGGCCATGGAGTTGATGTAGAGGCCCTCCGTGATAAATGCCCCCTCCGGTGGAGCTCCAAAAAAGGCCCCAAGATGGGATCTCTTGGGTACAGAAGATTGCGGCGGTGGAAATAGGGTTTCGTGGTGTTCCTGGATGTTTGTGGGGTATATGGATATATATAGGAGGAAGAAGTAGGTCGGTGGAGCAACGAGGGGCCCATGAGGGTGGAGGGCGCGCCCAGGAGGCGTGGGCGCGCCCCCTGCCTCGTGGCCTCCTCGATTGCTTCTTGACGTCCACTCCAAGTCTCCTAGATCACGTTTGTTCCAAAAATAATGCTCCCGAAGGTTTCATTCCATTTGGACTCCGTTTGATATCCTTTTCGGCGAAACTCTACATAGGCAAAAAACAGCAATTTGGGATGGGCCTCTGGTTAATAGGTTAGTCCCAAAAATATAATAGAAGTGTAAAAATAAGCCCATTAACATCCAAAGTAGATAATATAATAGCATGGAGCAATCAAAAATTATAGATACGTTGGAGACGTATCAAGCATCCCCAAGCTTAATTCCTGCTCGTCCTCGAGTAGGTAAATGATAAAAAAGAATTTTTGTTGTGGAATGCTTCCAAAATATTTCTCAATGTAATTTTTCTTTATTGTGGCATGAATTTTCAGATCCAAAATATTCAAGATAAAAGTTTAATATTGACATAGAAATAATAATACTTCGAGCATACTAACTAAGCAATCATGTCTTCTCAAAATAACATGGCCAAAGAAAGTTATCCCTACAAAATCATATAGTCTGGCTATGCTCTATCTTCATCACACGAAATATTAAATCATGCACAACCCCGATGACAAGCCAAGCAATTGTTTCATACTTTTGATGTTCTCAAACTTTTTCAATCTTCATGCAATATATGAGCGTGAGCCATGGATATAGCACTATGGTGGAATAGAATGGTGGTTGTTGAGAAGACAAAAAAGGAGAAGATAGTCTCACATCAACTAGGCATATCAACGGGCTATAGAGATGCCCATTAATACATATCAAGGTGAGTGAGTAGGGATTGCCATGCAACGGATGCACTAGAGCTATAAGTGTATGAAAGCTCAACAAAAGAAACTAAGTGGGTGTGAATCCAACTTGCTTGCTCACGAAGACCTAGGGCAATTTTGAGGAAGCCCATCATTGGAATATACAAGCCAAGTTCTATAATGTAAAATTCCCACTAGTTTATGAAAATGACAACATAGGAGACTCTCTATCATGAAGATCATGGTGCTACTTTGAAGCACAAGTGTAGAAAAAGGATAGTAACATTGTCCCGTCTCTCTTTTTCTCTCATTTTTTATTTGGGCCTTCTTTCTTTTCTTTTATTTTGGTCTCTTTTCTTTTTTTTTCTTTTTTTCGTCCGGAGTCCCATCCCGACTTGTGGGGGAATCATAGTCTCCATCATCCTTTCCTCACTGGGACAATGATCTAATAATGATGATGATCACACTTCTTTTTACTTACAACTCAAGAGTTACAACTCAATACTTAGAAAAAAAATATGACTCTATGTGAATGGCTCCGGCAGTGTATCGGGATACGCAATGAATCAAGAGTGACATGTATGAAAGAATTATGAACGGTGGCTTTGCCACAAATACGATGTCAAGTGAATGATCATGCAAAGCAATATGACAATGATGATGCGTGTCATAATAATGGAACGGTGGAAATTTGCATGGCAATATATCTCGGAATGGCTATGGAAATGCCATAATAGGTAGGTATGGTGGCTGTTTTGAGGAAGGTATATGGTGGGTTTATGGTACCGGCGAAAGTTGCGCGGTACTAGAGAGGCTAGCAATGGTGGAAGGGTGAGGGTGCGTATAATCCGTGGACTCAACATTAGTCATAAAGAACTAACATACTTATTGCAAAAATCTATTAGCTATCGAAACAAAGTACTACGTGCATGCTCCTAGGGGGGGATAGATTGGTAGGAAAAGACCATCGCTCGTCCCCGACCGCCACTCATAAGGAAGGCAATCAATAAATAAATCATGCTCCGACTTCATCACATAATGGTTCACCATACGTGCATGATACGGGAATCACAAACTTCAACACAAGTACTTCTCAATTTCACAACTACTCAACTAGCATGACTCTAGTATCACTATCTCCATATCTCAAAACAATCATCAAGTATCAAACTTCTCTTAGTATTCAATGCACTTATATGAAAGTTTTTATTATGCCTAAAAGAAAATTGCCATGTTGTTCTAAAGGACTCTCAAAATAATATAAGTGAAGCATGAGAGATCAATTATTTCTATAAAATAAAACCACCACCGTGCTCTAAAAGATATAAGTGAAGCACTAGAGCAAAAACTATATAGCTCAAAAGATATAAGTGAAGCACATAGAGTATTCTAATAAATTCCAATTCATGTGTGTCTCTCTCAAAGGTGTGTAATTCAAGTATGATTGTGGTAAACTAAAAATCAAATACTCAAATCATACAAGACGCTCCAAGGAAAACACATATCATGTGGCGTATAAAAATATAGCTTCAAGTAATGTTAGCGATGAACGAAGACAAAAGGGGGGATGACTTCCGGGGCATCCCCAAGCTTAGGCTTTTTGGTGTGCTTGTATTTTACCTTGGGGTGCCATGGGCATCCCCAAGATTAGGCTCTTTCCACTCCTTGTTCCATAATCCATCAAATCTTTACCCAAAACTTGAAAACTTCACAACACAAAACTTAAATAGAAAATTTCGTGAGCTCCGTTAGCGAAAGAAAACAAAACACCACTTCAAGGTACTGTAATGAACTCATTATTTATTTATACTGGTGTTATAACTACTGTATTCCAACTTCTCTATTGTTTGTAAACTCTTTTACTAGGCATAGATTCATCAAAATAAGCAAACAACACACGGAAAACAGAATCTGTCAGAAGCAGAACAGTCTGTAGTAATCTGTAAGTAACGCAAACTTCTGGACCCCAAAAATTCTAAAATAAATTTATGGACGTGAGGAATTTATCTATTAATCATCTTCAAAAATAATTAACTAAATGCACTCTCCAATAAAAAAATGGCAGCAATTCTCGTGAGCGCTAAAGTTTCTGTTTTTTACAGCAAGATCAAAAAGACTTTCCCCAAGTCTTCCCAACGGTTCTACTTGGCACAAACACTAATTAAACACAAAAAACACAACCAAAGAAGAGGCTAGATAAATTATTTATTAAATAACAGCAAGGAAAAATATTGGGTTGTCTCCCAACAAGCGCTTTTCTTTAAAGCCTTTTAGCTAGGCATTGATAATTTCAATCATGCTCACATGAAAGACAAGAATTGAAGCACAAAGATAGCATCATGAAACACGTGACAAACACATATAAGTCTAACATACTTCCTATGAATAGGAATCTTATAGGCAAACAAATTATCATAGCAAGCAAAAACTAGCATATGCAAGGAAGAGGAAAGAAACAATAGCAATCTCAACATAACGAGACGTAATCTAGCAACATGAAAATCTCTACAACCATATTTCCCTCTCTCATAATAATTACATGTAGGATCATAAGCAAATTCAACAATATAGCTATCACAAAACATATTATTAACACGATCCACATGTATGCAAAGTTGACACTCTTCCAAAATAGTGGGATTAACATTAATTAAAGTCATGACCTCTCCAAACCCACTTTTATCAAAAACTTCATAAGATTGAACATTCTCCAAATATATGGGATCTAAAGTTGACACTCTTCCAAACCCACTTTAAATATTATCGCAAACATTATAATCAATCTCATATTCATCATGGGGCTTAAATAAATTTTCAAGATCATAAGAAGAATCACCCCAATCATGATCATTGCAACAAGTGGTAGACATAGCAAAACTAGCATCCCCAAGCTTAGGGTTTTGCATATTATAAGCACAATTGATATTAATAGAATTTATACTATCATCATTGCAGTCGTGCTTTCTATTCAAAGATCCATCGTGAATCACTCCATAAAGTACTTCATCACGATTTTCAGATTCATGAATTTCAAGCAAAACTTCATAAAGATAATCTAGTGCACAAAACTCACTAGCAATTGGTTCATCATAATTGGATCTCTTAAAAAGATTAGCAAGCGGATGAGGATCCATAGATCTTAGGTTCTCTGTTTAGCAATAAATGAACAACTATTCCAACCAAACTAGCAAACGAGCCAAGTAAGACATCAAAGCAAATGGAAAGACGAACAGAAGAAGGGCGAATAAAATGGCAAGGGTGAAGTGGGGGAGAGGAAAACGAGAGGCAAATGGAAAATAATGTAATGCGAAGGATAAGAGTTATGATGGGTACTTGGTATGTCTTGACTTGACGTAGATCTCCCCGGCAACGGCGTCAGAAATCCTTCTTGCTACCTCTTGAGCACTGCATTGGTTTTCCCTTGAAGAGGAAAGGGTGATGCAGTAAAGCAGCATAAGTATTTCCCTCAGTTTTTGAGAACCAAGGTATCAATCCAGTAGGAGACCATGCGTGAGTCACCTCGTACCTACACAAACAAATAAGAACCTCGCAATCAACGCGATAAAGGGGTTGTCAAGCCCTTCAAGGCCACTTGCAAGAGTGAGATCTGATAGAGATGATAATAATAAGATAAATATTTTTGGTATTTTTATGATATAGATTGAAAGTACAAATTGCAAAATAAAGTAGATGGAAAACTTATATGATGGAGAATAGACCTGGGGGCCATAGGTTTCACTAGTGGCTTCTCTCAAGATAGCATAAGTATTATGGTGGGTGAACAAATTACTGTCGAGCAATTGATAGAAAAGCGAATAATTATGAGAATATCTAGGCATGATCATGTATATAGGCATCACGTCCTTGACAAGTAGACCGAAATGATTCTGCATCTACTACTATTACTCCACACATCGACCGCTATCCAGCATGCATCTAGAGTATTAAGTTCATAAGAACAGAGTAACGCCTTAAGAAAGATGACATGATGTAGAGGGATAAACTCATGCAATATGATGTAAACCCCACCTTGTTATCCTCGATGGCAACAATACAATACGTGTCGTTTCCCTTTCTGTCACTGGGATCGAGCACCGCAAGATTGAACCCAAAGCTAAGCACTTCTCCCATTGCAAGACAAACCAAACTGATAATTGAAAGAGACTTGCAAAGATAAACCAATCATACATAAAAGGATTCAGAGAAGATTCAAATATTGTTCATAGATAGACTTGATCATAAACCCACAATTCATCGGATCTCGACAAACACACCGCAAAAGAAGATTACATCGAATAGATCTCCAAGAGAATCGAGGAGAACTTTGTATTGAGAACCAAAGAGAGAGAAGAAGCCACCTAGCTACTAACTATGTACCCGAAGGTCTAAAGTAAACTACTCACACATCATCGGAGGGGCCATGGAGTTGATGTAGAGGCCCTCTATGATCAGTGCCCCCTCCGGTGGAGCTCCGGAAAAGGCCCCAAGATGGGATCTCTTGGGTACAGAAGGTTGCGGCGGTCAAAATAGGGTTTCGTGGTGCTCCTGGATGTTTGCGGGGTATATGGATATATATAGGAGGAAGAAGTAGGTCGGTGGAGCAACGAGGGGCCCATGAGGGTGGAGGGCGCGCCCAGGGGGTGGTTGCGCCCCCCTGCTTCGTGTCCTCCTCGATTGCTTCTTAACGTCCACTCCAAGTCTCTTGGATCACGTTTGTTCAAAAATAACGCTCCCGAAGGTTTCATTCCGTTTGGACTCTGTTTGATATTCCTTTTCGGCGAAACTCTAAAATAGGCAAAAAAACAACAATTTGGGCTGGGCCTCCGGTTAATAGGTTAGTCCCAAAATATAATAAAAGTGTAAAAATAAGCCCATTAACATCCAAAATAGATAATATAATATCATGGAGCAATCAAAAATTATATATACGTTGGAGACGTATCATGAAGCTCCGCCGGACCCTACTGCAACCTCCCCGACCTGGAGCCCGAGCTCTGCGTCACCGCAACCTCGGATTGAGGTCGTCTTCTTCCTCGGATCGCCGGTGCGTCTCCGACGAATGATGTCAACTCCTGCTGCTCCTAAACTACCAAGGGCCATCGGCGTGCCGCTCGGTGAGCTTCTTCGTCTTCTGCTCATCCCCGTTAACCCCCCTCGCGCACCGTAGCTACCTTGTCGCCGTTGTTGTTAGCTCGTCGCCGTGGATCACCTTGCCGTCGTGGCCATGGCCCCTGTCGTGCTCGCCTGAGCACGGCATCGAGCTCCTGGTGCTCACAGGAGCCCAACAAGCACGAGTACGTGCCTTCCCGTGCCTCCAAGCTCTGTTTCCACTAGCGCCTGAACTCCAGTGCCTCTTTAGCTCATCGTCGGCGTCGCTGTGGTCGTTCCTGGTGCCTCTCGCTAGCCTAGATGGATGTGACACTCGCTGCTCATCCGAACGCAGCCGCGCACACGTAGCCCGTTTGCTGCCGCACTGCTCTGCATAGCTGCCGCTCGCCTACTGCCGCTCGCCTACTGCCGCTGCTGCATCTGGCGGCCGCGTGCTGCTGCCATTGCCGCTCGCGCAGTCCCCAGCCCGCGGTTGGCTGCCGGCCCACGCCAGCTCATCCCGCCAGCCGCGAGCCTTCGCCTGCGTCGCCGTGCTCCGCCTCCCCCGCACACGCCCGCCTCTGTGCCTGCCTCGTCACGCCTTCGCTCGCCGTCTACAACTGCTACTACTAGTGCAGCGCTGCTACAGTAACATTCAGTTACTATAGCGAATGCTAGCTTTTATAAAACTGCACTGGTTAGCCCCCTGAACAGCCTCAAAACAGCAACTAAACAAAGCTTTACATAGCTAAAATAAATATGTGCGGGTAGTATACTTGACAAGGTTCAAAACATCCCATTGGACCAAATACAAAAGATGTAAGGATTAAATCCTATGAAAATCACAAAATCGTATGTTCGTATATTTTAACAGTTTCTGGAATTAATTTCAAGTGGCACTTTTCAAATGCAGTTTCGATCAAGAAACTGAACTCTAACATGGATGTCAATGATACTGTCATGTAGATCACAGATAGATGAAAAAAATGGTAAAAGGCACTAATTCATAGGATGTACAGAACACTAGCTATAGCCTCTGGAAAACAGCTAAGTGATGTTCAAAAACTGAACAATTCTCACACTTGGCCAATTTTCAGGAAATTCCATAATATTGATTAAACTTTGAAATTAATATAAAATAATCCGTAACTCGGATGAAAATACTTTGTACATGAAAGTTTCTCAGAACGACGAGACGGTTCCGAATACGTAGTCCGTTCGTCCTCCACACGTACCCAGCATAGTAAAAATGCAACAATCCCCCTCCGTTTCGTCTGATCGAAAACGTCAAACACCGGGAATACTTTCCCCGATGTTTCCCCCCTTTGCCGGCATCGCCTAGTATCGCATTAGGGCATACCTAGCACCGCGTATTGCCTCGTTATATTTTGTGATGCTTTGTTTGATCCGTATTTATTGTTTCTTCCCAACTCTTCTTCTCCGGTAGACCCCGAGACCAGCACTGGTGCCACTGAGTACGACTACGGTGTTGACGACCCCTTCGTCTTGCCAGAGCAACCAAGCAAGCCCCCCCTTGATCACTAGATATCGCCTATTCTTCTCTCTACTACTTGCATTAGAGTAGTGTAGCATGTTACTGCTTTCTGTTAATCCTATCCTCATGCATAGCCTGTCTTTGCTACTACTGTTGTTACCTTTACCTACAATCTGAAATGCTTAGTATAGGATGCTAGTATTCCATTAGTGGCCCTACATTCTTATCCGTCTGCCATGCTATACTATCGGGCCGTGATCATTCAGGAGGTGATCACGGGTATATACTTATATACATAATATGTGATACTTGGTGACTAAAGTCGGGTCCGCTCGTAGAGTACCCATGAGTGATTCCGGTGTGGGGGCTGAAAGGACAGGTTGATCCATCCTTGTAGTGGTGGGCCCGGGTTCCCGATGGCCCCCGACTGTTACTTTGTGGTGGAGTGACACGGCAGGTTGAGACCACGTAGGTGACAGGTGGGTTGGCCCTAGTCGGCGTTCACGGTTACATCAATTAACACGCTTAACGAGATCTTGGTATTTGATCTGAGTCTGGCCACTGGCCTATACGCACTAACCAACTATGCGGGAACATATATGGGCACTCAACGTCGTGGTATCATCCAAAGCCTTATTGACGTTAGCGACTGAGTGGCGCGCGCTGGGTTGGACCGCGTAATGCAACTTCCTTTGTAATGGAGGTTGCTAGGTCTTCTCACCGGCCGCCCACGCAATGTGCAGGTGTGCAATGGGCGATGGGCCCAGACCCCTGCGCCATAGGATTTAGACCGGCGTGCTGACCTCTCTGTTGTGCCTAGGTAGGGCTGCGACGTGTTAATCTTCCGAGGCCGGGCATGATCCAGGAAAGTGTGTCCGGCCAAAGGGGATCGAGCATGTTGGGAAATGTGGTGCTCCCCTACAGGTAAGTTTATCTATTCGAATAGTCATGTCCCCCAGTAAAAGGATGACCCGGAGTTGTACCTTGACCTTATGACAACTAGAACCGGATACTTAATAAAACACACCTTTCCAAGTGCCAGATACAACCCGATGATCGCTCTCTCACAGGGAGACAAGGAGAGGGTCGCTGGGTAGGATTATGCTATGCGATGATACTTGGTTAACTTACCATCTACTCTCTTCTACTACTTCAAGATGGAGGCTGTCAGAAGTGTAGTCTTCGATAGAACTAGCTATCCCCCTCTTATTCTAGCATTCAGCAGTTCAGTACACAGATACTATCCATTTCATTGATAACAATGCATATGTAGTGTAGATCCTTGCTTGCGAGTACTTTGGATGAGGACTCACGGTTGCTTTGCTCCCCCTTTTCCCCCTTCCTATTCCTAGTTGTCGCAACCAGATGCTGGAGTCCAGAAGCCAGAGGATGTTTCTACGTGGAGTTCGACTTCGAGGAGTAGTTAGGAGGTCCCAGGCTGGAGGCCTTGCCTTTTCGGTCATTGCTACTTTTGTGCTAGCCTTCTTAAGGCAATCTTGTTTAACTTATGTCTGTACTCAGATATTATTGCTTCCTTTGACTCTTTTGTACTCGAGCTTATGTATTCAAGCCCTCGAGGCCCCTGGCTTGTAATATAAAGCTTGTATTATTTTAATTTATGTCTAGAGTTGTGTTGAGATATCTCCCCGTGAGTCCCTGATCTTGACCGTACATATTTGCGTGTATGAGTAGTGTACGGTCAAATCGAGGGTGTCATAAGTTGGTATCAGAGCCGACTGCCTGTAGGAATCTCCCTTCCAACTCCTTGGCTGAAGTTGAGTCTAGTCATTGCAAAAAAATTACTAACATGGCTGTGTGGCTTACGGGCCCACGTCGCCATTGGATGGTAGTAGGATCTTTTATTCCTCGACCTATACTCTGGGACTCTGACATCTCTTCTATTCGGGTTAAACGATTTTACTGACTCTGACTCTAGGTTCTCGGTAATACTTTCTCCCGGAGAGCCCCTTCAGTCCAAATGATCGCCAACTACACCAGAATATTTGGAAGATACTCTCCAGTGTTCACTTGAGACCTTGTTCCCGTTGCTTTTGCAATTCCCTACAACTGTTATCCCTATGGAGAATTACAGGCACCAATCGTCTTACTTTCATTCCTAGTTGCTCTTGTTATTACAAGATGCATCGAATAATTCTCCAAACTTTTTAAGAATCCTTGAGCGTACTGCCTTGCAATTCCTTGCCACATGAATACCCCCTACGGATAATTCCTCACACTTACCGAGTATCCATTCTTCCCTCGTTGTTCATATGATTCACAAGATACATTGAGATGTTATCTGATCTTCCGGTAATCCTCTGCCGCTATTGCTCTGCAATTGTGTGCTTGCATTTTGGTTGCGTTCCTTAAGACCAACAATATTCATTTAGTATCCTTTGTCACTATCATTTTGAGTCCATTGATTCAAAAGTTGCGAATGCTCGCAATCCTCAGTCAGATCCTATGATTCATCCGTCCAGCTCAGACATCATTTTGAACTGGAGCTGGTTCTCAACCAATCAAATCGTCGTCAATTGTACCCGTAAGGCTATTCAACTTATCCAGCCCTAATTAGAGCGTTGCTTCTGATCACTTGATTTGAAAATCATAATTCCTTTGCATTTGAGCTCTGAATTAGTTAGTTGTTTCTATAATCCAATGCCTTTGCATTGTTACTTCCTCTGGTTGTGTGTCGATGCTCACATCAGCTCCGTTATGTACCGGCAGATCCTTTGTTGGATTTTATCCAACAACGTCCTTCATATTCAATAACCTTGTGAGCCTTCCCTTGGATACATAATGTCTTTGGTAAATCGTATCATCTGCTTTCTCAACCATGCTCTGCTTTCGAGCTTGTATAAATTACTCCTGAAGTTGTGGTATATGTTTCTAAGAGGCCCCGATGGGTTGAAGCTATGCCTTTTCTAATTTGTGTAAACCCGGAAGCTCCTATGGGTCATACTCTAACGGTGTTATGCCAGATAAAATTTCAGCACTACAACTTCATCGAACGCGAGGAGTGAATGAAAGGTTATGCATTGGAGAAGTGGGAGTCGACCTTGAACTTTGTGTTCATGCCCATGGACACGATGTAGAACTTATCATGGAAGCTGCTCGTAAAAATAATTACCCCCTTGTTATAAGTTCATCTTGTATCCGTGGTTCAGTCATTTATGATTGTGGTTCCGACCATAATTTCTTCCTTTGATTCCATCTCTCAGAAGTTGAAGCGCTTGTCTTCTATAGATCAATACACCCCACTTCAACCTTTAATTTGATATGCCTTCTAGTATTATCCCCCTGGTATCTCGAGGATATCATGCCATTGCACTACATCTTATGAATTTGTGATGGAGTAATACCTTTCCCTATCATAGTCACTCCACGAGTTCTGGGTTCTCGTCAACTGAGAACACCGAAAAGTGAATCGAGTCTGCATTGCGATTCGAGAACTCTTAGTAATCTTCATTGCTTACGAGTTTGTACTCGATCATGTCATTCCCAACTGATTGACTACATCATCATCGTCAGGCTGACTGCTTGACCATTCTACCTATGCCCTTCATCCCCGGGACACAATCTCGACAGTGCTCTAAGCTTACATCAAACTTTCCGCATCATATTGTTTGTCTTGAGAGACATCTCATAATTCTGAGATGTCATCTTATCTATGGTTATAGTAACCTTTTGCTTCACCATTCCCTTGGTGTGGTGTCATCGCCAATCGATTACATCTTCGTGAAACCTCTCGATAAATGTGTCGAGACCATCATCAACATTTTAACTTCTTCCGAGACGTACATTGAGTTCCTGATGAGAAATTCCATGCTTGCCCCCTTGATGAATTGTGTTAACATCAACAACATTATTGATCTCCCTCCCAACACAAAACTTGTTCTAGTTTTGCGTTGTACCTTGAGTTCCTTGCTAACCAACTTATGTTGTGTTCTACCTTGGAGTATTACCATCTTTTATGTCAAAAATGTGGTGAGAATTTCACCACCTCCTAAGAATTCTTGATATAGTAATACTTCTCGCCATCTCCATTCATATCTTGGTCCCCGTGTTGTTTCTAACTAGAATACAAGCCATTTAACTTTGATGTGCAATTTCAAAACTTCTAGCAACACTGTTGCTTGAAGTTAATGGTTGATATCTTGATTCTTAGTCTATTGGTTATTGAATCACCATTCTAACATCGATCGGGCTACTTAGTCCGTCCTTCCAGGTGCATGTTTTGATCAATGTTTACTCGTGGATGTTTTCCTCGAACATACTTCGTTATCTACATCGATATGTCCGATATTATCTCCTTGTTCACATAATTGTGGAAATCCATCTTTTTGGAAACCTCGATGAATTGTTGCCGATTCCATCAGCCACCTTCTCATCCTCTCGTTGGTTTACTGATGAACTCTTGTTTCGGAACTCGCTTCCATATTTTATTTCTCGAGAATCTTCGATGTCATCTCGTCAATTTGTGTTGCTCCTTTTATCCTCAAGCATCCTAAGTTTGAGGTATCCCGACACCAATCAGATATGAATCTCGGTCAGATATGATGGTTGGAACATATATCCAAGAGTTATAACATTGGTCTTTATATGACCCGGTAAGATGATGTCATGCCTAGCACACCTTGCCGGAGGACCTATTGTTATAGTTTCCTTTTTAGCAAGCTTAGCGATTCTTCCATGAGGAAATCGTAAGACTTATTTTATAAGTTGTTCCTGATGAATCCTTTGTGTCTCCAAAGTCCGGCCTTTGCTTGAATACCATGTCAACGCTATCTTGAAGCATGTACGAGGAACTCCTATCATCAATAAGAACATTTGAAGCACAATGCTAAATTTTCCTTATCAATTATCCAAACACCTTTGTATGGGTAATGTCATGAAATTTCTCTCCTCTTACCTAAAGGGTTTTCTATGTTATATCCTGTCATGGATATCATGCCCTGCTTATCCTTGGGAAGGATATACCCCTGAAATATGTGTTTAAACACTTTTTCCCTTCCATTGTTTTGTTTAATCTGATAAACATAATTTCATTTCCATTGTTTTGTTTAACCTTTCTATGATCAATATGACATAAGCAGTAATATCTCCCTGCTTATGTAAACACCATGGTTTACAACTCGGTCAGTAAGACCCTGTTACTATTGTTGATGATATTCCGGTAACCACCGATGGACGATAACTGTGCCTATTGGCCCGCCTCGTTTCGACGAGCAGGAAAATGGTTCTCTTTGTCCCTCGCCCTTGGTACCGATGTTGTTGCTGACATAAATGACAGGCTATCCTCTGACATGCCTTGCTTACATGATCACGCAAGACGTCTCCGCCCTTCCTACTTTTAACCCACATGGTGGGCCCATAACCTACAGTTCCATAGGATCGAAACCTGACTCTCCTATACAACCTTGTTTCTAATGGTTATTCCTCACGCTTGGCTTCGTATTTAATTCACGGGACACCTTCCTAGTGCTCTATTCTGGTATCAGATGCAATACTTACTCTCGCTGCTCTGAACCCCTTTCTCACTCTGATTCAGACTTCGAGCAACTATCTATCCGCTTGGAACCTCTTATTGTATATGCGTACCTTACTCTCGATGTATTTTGTATGTTCAACTCAAGAGATACTCTTATGCTCACTCATGGGTTAACCCTAGATTGTTTCCCTCATAAGCATTCTGTTGTAGCCGAGCTGCCCCTTACCGATTCATAAGTACATTGGAGTTCCCAAAGAAAAGGACGACTTCACCATGATGACCTGAAGCAGAGAAATGAAGACGTCAATGTAACGGATTGACCTCTTCGAGAACAACAACCAAGGCCGAGCAGATCCGTTAGAATTTTGTAACTAGACCTCCCCCCTTCTCTACCTCTTAAATCTCGGGACGAGATTTCTTGTAGTGGAGGAGATTTGTAACATCCCCAGTATCACACTACAGTGATCACCCTCTGATAATGCGTAGTCACCATGATTATTAGTGCTTGATCATCATTTGGATGATAGCTCATTTCAAATCCCAATTCAAATGGCAATTCAAATCTAAAGTGAAAAGTCATTTATTAAAAATTCAAATGAAATCATTTTGGCTCCAAACCATTTTCTGGCAGTGGTAAATATTACACTATAATCATTGAGCTAAGTCACATATTTTTACAAAACTCAAATGGTGGCTAAACAGTTTGCAAAACAAAAAATAAAGCAAAAAAATAAGAAAAGGGGCAAAGGCCTACTGTGCACTTGGGCTTCCAATGCAGAGTAGCCAGCCAAGCCCACTAGGGGGGCCTTTCCCCTACCTCCTACTGCTCTCCGCACGCGGTGGCCGCCGGACGTGCGTCCATCGCCGCGGATGGCCACGCGGCAGCCATCCTGCCTCTCCCCGCCATCTACAAGGTCGTCGTCGACCCTCCCGCTAACCCTAGCCTGACCCCCTCCTCTCTCTCACACCCGCGCTTCCCCCCTCCTCAGATCCCTTTTGACCCGAGTATGCTCGCCGCCGTTCCCCGTCACCATCGGGGCCACATCCACCACCTCGCTCCGCCGTCATGTCGTGAAGCTCCGTCGGACCCGCTGCAGCGTCCCCAACCTGGAGCCCAAGCTCTGCGTCATCGCAGCCTCGGATTGAGGCCGTCTTCTTCCTCGGATCGTCGTGTGGCGACCAGACCTCAACCAGTCTAATCTCTGCGCATCGGTGTCATCCCTGGATTAGCAATGCTGACACGCACAGCACTTGAAGGATTTATAACAGAGTAGCAATCACACACTTATTACATCGAATGTCTCAAAAGAGAACTTATCACAATAAATATGGCTTAAGGCCATCTAACAACGGTAACAGCGGAAGGCTTGGAAGATAAGCGAGTCCATCAACTCCAACGACATCACTGAGTATAGAACCACAACCTAAAGGCACCTTACTTGTCGTCTCAAAAGTCTGCAACTTGAATGTTGCAGCCCGAAAACGGGTCAGCACATGGAATATGCTGGCAATGTAACACATAGAGAGTAATGCTAGAATAAAGCTATACTACATGCATATATGGCTGGTGGAAAGCTCTATGGTTACAGTTTTGCATAAAGCCAATTTTTCCCCACTGTAAAGGAATAAATTTTATTTAACTATCATGGTGTTTGTTAAACATTGAGAGTGTAGACACCCTGTCAATCCCAATTAAGCATCATCATTAAAACCCAACAAATTAATTAAAGTAACATGATGAGATTCACATGATAATCCAAGTACTAGATACTCAAGACGTCCATAACCGGGGACACGACTAACCATGATTAGTTTATACACTCTGCAGAGGTTTGCGCACTTTTCCCCACAAGACTCGATCTCCCCCGTTGGGATTCTCGCACTACATGATGTTTGAGAAACGGATGACCGAGATATAGTCTTTCAGAAGCGCTAGCACCTTACGATCGGGTAGACAGTACCAACCTACATCCCCTACATCTGCTAGTCTACCACTATAAGAGTTCGCATGACTTAGTCAACTATGCTAGAGCCCATAGTAGCTTGTGGCTGCACACGGAAGTTTCTAGTATGAATAATCTCATGATCCCTTTGAGCCTAGGTGGCGGTCCATAAAGAAAAACAGGCAATCACCAGAATACCCAGGTGCCTCAATCCACCCAGATGTGTGTTTAAGTTGCCACCTTAAATAAACCATTAATTTAACAATCTCACATCTGTCATGGATACACTCACCCAATCCAAGTCTACTAGCATAGCATGGCAATATAAGCAAACGTAGAAGTAACTCCCAAAGGTTTGATAACAAAACAGGAAATAGGTACTACCTCATCTACTTCCCAAAACCCACAATTTAATTAGATCCTAATCATGCAATGTTTGAGGATTGATCTAATGCAATAAAAACTGGGTAGTAAAGAGATATGATCAGAGTGTTACTTGCCTTGCTGATGATCCGTGAAACCTTGATATTCAAAGTAGCAAGCGGCGCACTCCGGGTACTCTATCGCAAACAAACAAGCATACAATAAGTACTCATCTAATGCACACGTAAAACTCAAATAAGAGATCTAACCAGAAAGTTCAACTTAAGAACTCCGGTTTGCAAAAAGAATCAAATCGAACGAAGCAACGAAAGTCAAACGGCGAAAGAAACAAACTTCATTTACTAATCTGGACCTAAATCAAATTTACAGAAGAAAAATCTTGTTTGAGTTGGTTAAACAGAAAGAGGGTTTCGAGACGAAACTCCCGGCGCTTGAATCGCCTGATTCCGATAAACGAGCAATAAAGTTATACTAGAACGAAAATTGGATCAGAAATCGCGATCATAAATAATCGCGGAAAATCCAAGAAAAAGAAAAACGATGAACAGATTAATGAACGAACGTTCGTTTTCTGGAACTAAACTGTGAACGCGTCCGCTAAAACGAACGCGAGTGAACGCTCGCTAAATAAACTAAACCGGAAATAAACCGATCTAAATAAAAAACAGATCTAAAAAAACCGAACAAAAACCAAATGGAAAACCGAACGGTTTTCTCGAGGAAAACCGCCGGCGGCGGGGCGGTGGTCAACCTCGGTGGGGCAGCGGCGGCTCCGGCGGCGGGCGGCGGCGGCTCGGGCGGCGGGGTTCGGCGGCGGCGGCGGATCTGGGCTAGGGTTAGGGTTTTTTTGGCGCGGCGCGGCTTGGGCTGACGGGCTCGAGGGTGGCGCCTTATAAAGGCCCGGCCGGACGGAGTCCTGGCCGAACACGGCCCAAAGTCGGTTCGCCTTTTTTTAATAATTACGCGTAGAAAAAAAGAAATACTAAATGGACTCCAAAAATCCCGAAATAAATTTTCCCTGATTCTAAATCAAGCCGGACAAGATGAACATTTATTTGGGGCCTAAATGCAATTTTGAAAAACGCGCATTTTCCCTAAATTCAAATAAAATAGCAAAACTCCAAAATAAAATCTTATTTGATTTTATTATTAAATCCTCAATATTTCTTTATTTTGGGAAAGTCATTTTATTCCCTCTCTCATATTTTTATAATAGAAATAATTGAAGATAAAATAAATAAAATCAAATGATCCTATTTTCAAAATTTGAGAAAGCTCAAATATGAAAATAACGAAATCCCCAACTCTTTCCGAGGGTCCTTGAGTTGCTAGAATTTCTTAGGATCAAATCCAAAAGCAAATAAAATATGGTATGCAGTGAAGATCTAATGTATAACACTCCAAATTGAAAATTTGGGTTGTTACACGTCGGCACGCCTCTGACGAACGCCGTCGACTCTTGCTGCTCCTAAACTACCAAGGGCCATCGGTGTGCTGCTCGGTGAGCTTCTTCGTCTTTTGCTCATCCCCGTTAACCCCCCTCATGCACCATAGCTACCTCGTCGTTGTTGCTGCGAGCTCGTCGCCGCGGATCGCCTTGCCATCGTGGCCATGGCCCATGTCGTGCTAGCCTGAGCACGGCATCGAGCTCCTGATGCTCACAGGAGCCCAAGAAGCATGAGTGCGTGCCTTCCCGTGCCTGCTAGCTCTGTTTCCACTATCGCTTGAACTCCGGTGCCACTTTAGCTCATCGCCGGCACCGCTCCAGTCGTTCCCGGCACCTCTCGCTAGCCTAGATGGACGCGACACTCGCTACTCGTTCGAACGCACTCGCGCATATGTAGCCCGTTTGCTTCCTCACTGCTCTGCATAGCTGCTACTCGCCTACTGCCGCCGCTGCATCCGGCGGCAGCGTGCTGCTGCCATTGCCGCTCGCGCAGTCCCTAGCCCGCGGCTGGATGCCAGCCTGCGCCAGCTCCTCCCGCCAGCCGCGAGCATTGGCCTGTGTCGCCGTGCTCCACCTCCCCCGCACACGCCCGCCTCCGCGCCTGCCTCACCGCGCCTTCGCTCACCGTCTGCAACTGCTACTACTAGTGCAACGCTGCTACAGTAATATTCAGTTACTGTAGCAGCTGCTAGCTTTCATAAACCAGCACTGGTTAGCCCCCTGAATAGCCTCAAAACAGCAACTAAACAAAGCTTATCATAGCTAAAATAAATATTTGCGGGTAGTACACTTGACAAGGTTCAAAACATCCCATTGGACCAAATTCAAAAGATGTAAGGATTAAATCCTATGAAAATCACAAAATCCTATGTTCGTATTTTTAACAGTTTCTGGAATTAATTTCATGTGGCACTTTTCAAATGCAGTTTTGATCAAGAAACTGAACTCTAACATGGATGTCAATGATACTGTCATGTAGATCACAGAAAGACGAAAAAAATGATAAAATGCACTAATTCATAGGATGTACAGAACACTAGCTATAGCCTCTGGAAAACAGCTAAGTGATGTTCAAAAACTGAAGAAATCTCACACTTGGCCAATTTTCAGGAAATTCCATAATATTGATTAAACTTTGAAATTAATATAAAATAATCCGTAACTCGGATGAAAATACTTTGTACATGAAAGTTGCTCAGAACCACGAGACGATTCCGAATGCACAGTCTGTTCGTCCGCCACACGTACCTAGCATAGCGAACATGCAATAATCCCCCTCCGGTTCGTCTGTCCGAAAACGTCAAACACCGGGAATACTTTCCCGGATGTTTCCCCCTTTGCCGGCATCGCCTAGTACCGCGTTAGTGCATACATAGCACCGCGTATTGCCTCGTTATGTTTTGTGATGCTTTGTTTGCTCCGTATTTACTGTTTCTTCCCCCCTCTCCTTCTCCGGTAGACCCCGAGACCGGCGTTGGTGCCACTGAGTTCGACTACGGTGTTGATGACCCCTCCGTCTTGCCAGAGCAACCAGGCAAGCCCCCCTGATCACTAGATATCACCTATTATTCTCTCTACTACTTCCGTTAGAGTAGTGTAGCATGTTACTACTTTCCATTAGTCCTATCCTGATGCATAGCCTGTCTTTGCTACTACTGTTGTTACCTTTACCTGCAATCCTAAATGCTTAGTATTGGATGCTAGTATTCCATCAGTGGCCCTACATTCTTGTCCGTCTGCCATGCTATACTATCGGGCCGTGATCACTCGGGAGGTGATCACGGGTATATACTTATATACATAATATGTGATACTTGGTGACTAAAGTCAGGTCCACTCGTAGAGTACCCACAAGTGATCCAGCGTGGGGGCTGAAAGGACAGGTGGTTCCATCCCGGTAGTGGTGGGCCTAGGTTCCCGACGGCCCCCGACTGTTACTGTGTGGCGGAGCGACAGGGCAGGTTGAGACCACCCAGGTGAGATGTGGGCCTGGCCCTGGTCGACGTTCGCGATTACATCAATTAACATGCTTAATGACATCTTGGTATTTGATCTGAGTCTGGCCACTGGCTTATACGCACTAACCAACTACGCGGGAACAGTTATGGGCACTCGACATTGTGGTATCAACCGAAGCCTTCTTGACGTTAGCGACTGAGCGGCGCGCGCCGGGTTGGACCACGTAACACAACTTCCTTTGTAATGGAGGTTGCTAGGTCTACTCATCGGCCGCCCACGCAACGTGCAGGTGTGCAATGGGCGATGGGCCTAGACCCCTACGCCATAGGATTTAGACCGGCGTGCTGACCTCTCTGTTGTGCCTAGGTAGGGATGCGACGTGTTGATCTTCCGAGGCCGGGCATGACCCAGGAAACTGTGTCCGGCCAAAGGGGATCGAGCGTGTTGGGAAATGTGGTGCACCCCTGCAGGGAAGTTTATCTATTCGAATAGTCGTGTCCCTCGGTAAAAGGAAAACCCGGAGTTGTACCTTGACCTTATGACAACTAGAACCGGATACTTAATAAAACACACCTTTCCAAGTGCCAGATACAACCTGGTGATCGCTCTCTCACAGGGCGACGAGGAGAGGATCGTCGGGTAGGATTATGTTATGCGATGATACTTGGTTAACTTACCATCTACTCTCTTATATTGCTTCAAGATGGAGGCTGCCAGAAGTGTAGTCTTCGATAGAACTAGCTACCCCCTCTTATTCTGGCATTCAGCAGTTCAGTCCACGGATACTATCCATTTCCTTGATAACAATGCATATGTAGTGTAGATCCTTGCTTGCGAGTACTTTGGATGAGTACTCATGGTTGCTTTGCTCCCCCTTTTCCCCCTTCCTATACCTGGTTGTCGCAACCAGATGCTGGAGTCCAGAAGCCAGAGGATCCCGAGTTTTCTATGTGGATTTCGACTTCGAGGAGTAGTTAGGAGGTCCCAGGCTGGAGGCCTTGCCTTTTCAGTTGTTGCTACTTTTGTGCTAGCCTTCTTAAGGCAATCTTGTTTAACTTATGTCTGTACTTAGATATTATTGCTTCCACTGACTCTTCTGTATTCGAGCTTATGTATTCAAGCCCTCGAGGCCCCTGGCTTGTAATATTTTAATTTGTGTCTAGAGTTGTGTTGTGATATCTTCCCGTGAGTCCCTGATCTTGATCGTACATGTTTGCGTGTATGATTAGTGTACGGTCAAATCGGGGGCGTCACAATAGCATATGATGAAAGGGGTTATGTGAGAAGACAAAAAAGGAGAAAGTCTCACATTGACGCAGCTAATCAACGGGCTATGGGGATGCCCATCAATTGATGTCAATGCGAGGAGTAGGGATTGCCATGCAACGGATGCACTAGAGCTATAAGTGTATGAAAGCTCATCAAAAGAAACTAAGTGGGTGTGCATCCAACTTGCTTGCTCATGAAGACCTAGGGCATTTTGAGGAAGCTCATCATTGGAATATACAAGCCAACTTCTATAATGAAAAATTCCCACTAGTATATGCAAGTGAAAAAGTAAGAAACTCTCCATCTTGAAGATCATGGTGTTATTTTGAATCACAAGTGTGGAAAAAGGATAGTAACATTGTCCCTTCTCTCTTTTTCTCTTTTTTTGTTTGGGCTTCTTTGGCCTCCCTTTTTTTATTTGGGATTCTTTGGCCTCTTTTTTATTTCACTTTCCTCACATGGGACAATGCTCTAGTAATGATGATCATCACACTTTTATTTACTCATAACTCAATGTAACAACTCGATACTAGAACAAAAAAATATGACTATGTGAATGCCTCCGGCGGTGTACCGGGATATGCGATGAATCAAGAGCGACATGTATGAAAGAATTATGAAAGTGGCTTTGCCACAAATAAGATGTCAACTACATGATCATGCAAAGCAATATGACAATGATGGAGCATGTCATAATAAACGGAACGGTGGAGAGTTGCATGGCAATATATCTCGGAATGGCTATGGAAATGCCATAATAGGTAGGTATGGTGGCTGTTTTGAGGAAGATATAAGGAGGCTTATGTGTGATAGAGTGTATCGTATCACGGGGTTTGGATGCACCGGTGAAGTTTGCACCAACTCTCAAGGTGAGAAAGGGCAATGCACGGTACCGTACAGGCTAGCAAATTGCGGAAAGGTAAGAGTGCGTATGATCCATGGACTCACATTAGTCATAAAGAACTCATATACTTATTGCAAAATTTTGTTAGCCCTCAAAGCAAAGTACTACTACGCATGCCCCTAGAGGGATAGATTGGTAGGAAAAGACCATCGCTCGTCCCCGACCGCCACTCATAAGGAAAGCACTCAAAGAACACCCCATGCCTAAAATTTGTCACACAATGTTTACCATACGTGCATGCTACGGGACTTACTTTAACACAAGTATTTCTCAATTTCACAATTACCCAACTAGCATGAATCTAACATTACCACCTTTATATCTCAAAGCATCTATCAAGAATCATAGTATTCAATGCACCCTATATGAAATTTTTTATCATACCCATCTTCAATGCCTATCATATTAGGACTAGTTTTATAGCCAAAGCAAATTACCATGCTTTCCTAAAAAACTCTCAAAATAATATAAGTGAAGCATGAGAGATCAATAATTTTTACAAAATAAAACCACCACCGTGCTCTACAAAATATAAGTGAAGCACTAGAGCAAAAATTATCTAGCTCGAGAGATATAAGTGAAGCACATAGAGTATTCTAACAAATTCCGATTCATGTGTGTCTCTCCCAAAAGGTGTGTACAGCAAGGATGATTGTGGTAAACTAAAAAGCAAAGACTAAAATCATACAAGACTCTCCAAGCAAAACACATATCATGTGGTGAATAAAAATATAGCCTCAAGTAAAGTTACCGATAGACGAAGACGAAAGAGCGGATACCTTCTAGGGCATCCCCAAGCTTAGGCTTTTGGTTGTTCTTGGATTTTACCTTGGGGTTCTTTGGGAATCCCCAAGCTTAGGCTCTTGCCACTCCTTTTTCCAAAATCCATCAAATCTTTACCCAAAAACATGAAAACTTCCCAACACAAAACTCAACAGAAAATCTCATGAACTCTGTTAGTATAAGAAAACAAATCACCACTTTAAGGTACTATAATGAAATCATTATTTATTTATATTGGTGTTAAACCTACTGTATTCCAACTTCTCTGTGGTTCATACCCCCGATAGAAGCCAAAGATTCATCAAAATAAGCAAACAACACACGAAAAACAGAATCTGTCAAAAACAGAACAGTCTGTAGTAATTTGTAGGCATCGAATACTTCTGTAACTCCAACGTTTCTACCAAGTTAGGACATCATAAATAATTTGTATATTAATCTACTACAGTTGGAATCAGTATTTTATTGCTCTCTGGTTAAAAATGAAAATTATTCTAGTGAGCGCATACTTTCTGTTTTTTCAGCAAGATCAAATAACAATCATCCAAGAAGATCGTAAAGGCTTTACTTGGCACAAACACTAGTTAAAGCATAAAAAACACAATCATAACAGAGGATAGATGATTTATTTATTACTAAACAGGAACAAAAACTAAGAAATAAAAATAAAATTGGGTTGCCTCCCAACAAGCGCTATCGTTTAACGCCCCTAGCTAGGCATAAAAACAAGAATAGATCTAAGTATTGTCATCTTTGGTATGCAATCCATATGTGGCTCTCATAATAGATTCATAAGGTAATTTAATTTTCTTTCTAGGAAAGTGTTCCATGCCTTTCCTAAACGGGAATTGGAATCTAATATTTCCTTCTTTCATGTCAATAATTGCACCAATCGTTCTAAAGAAAGGTCTACCAAGAATAATAGGACATGTAGGATTGCAATCTATATCAAGAACGATGAATACGGGCACATATTTCCTATTTGCAACAATAAGAACATCATTAATTCTTCCAATAGGTTTCTTAATGGCGGAATCCACAAGATGCGAATTTAAAGAACAATCATCGAATTCACGGAAACCTAGCACATCACACAAAGTTTTTGGAATCGTGGAAACACTAGCACCTAAATCACATACATCATAGCATTCATGATCTTTAATCTTAATTTTAATAGTAGGTTCCCACTCATCATAAAGTTTTCTAGGGATAGAAACTTCTAATTCAAGTTTTTCTTCATAAGATTGCATTAAAGCATCAACGATATGTTTAGTGAAAGCTTTGTTTTTATCATAAGCATGAGGAGAATTTAGCACGGATTGCAACAAGGAAATACAATCTATCAAAGAGCAATTATCATAATTAAATTCCTTGAAATCCAAAATAGTGGGTTCATTGCTATGTAAAGTTTTGACCTCTCCAATCCCACTTTTATTAATTTTTGCATCAAGATCTAAAAATTCTGAATCATTGGGACGCCTTCTAACTAAAGTTGACTCATCTCCAGTCCCATCTGTATCAAGATTAATATTGCCAAACAAAGACTTAATAGGAGACACACCAATCACTTTTAGATCTTCATCATTATTATCATGAAAACTAGAAGAACACGCTTTTACAAAGCAATCTTTCTTAGCACGCATCCTCACGGTTCTTTCTTTGCACTCATCAATGAAAATTCTCATGGCTTTGAGAGACTCATTGATATCATGCTTATGTGGAATAGATCTAAGTTTCAAAGAATCAACACCAAGAGAAATTCTATCCACGTTCCTATCCAACTCATCAATCTTAAGCAATTTTTCTTCAACCAAAGCATTGAAATTCTTTTATGAATTCATAAATTCTTTAACTCTAGTCTCAAAATCAGAGGGCATCTTATTAAAATTTCCATAAGAGTTGTTGTAGGAATTACCATAATTATTAGAGGAATTACTAGGGAACGGCCTAGAATTAAAGTTTCCTCTATACGCGTTGTTACCAAAGTTGTTCCTACCAACAAAATTCACATCCATAGTTTCATTATTATTCTCAATAAAAGTAGACAAAGGCATATCATTAGGATCAGAAGAAACACTCTTATTAGCAAACAATTTCATAAGTTCATCCATCTTTCCACTCAAGAAATTAATCTCTTCTATCGCATGAACCTTTTTACTAGTAGATCTTTCGGTGTGCCATTGAGAATAATTAACCATAATATTATCTAGGAGTTTAGTAGCTTCTCCTAAAGTGATTTCCATAAAAGTGCCTCTCGCGGCCGAATCTAAAAGATTTCTAGAAGCAAAATTCAATCCAGCATAAAATTTTGTATAACCATCCATAAATTCAAACCATGTGTAGGGCAATTACATATCATTAATTTCATCCTCTCCCAAGCTTGTGCAACATGCCCATGATCAAGTTGCTTAAAATTCATAATATAGTTTCTAAGAGAGATGATCTTAGCGGGAGGAAAATACTTAGAGATAAAAGCATCTTTACACTTATTCCAAGAATCAATACTATTTTTAGGAAAAGAAGAGAACCAAGTTTTAGCATGATCTCTAAGCGAAAACGGAAATAGCTTCAATTTAAAAATATCATTATCCACATCTTTCTTCTTTTGCATATCACATAAATCAACAAAGCTGTTTAGATGGGTAGCAGCATCTTCAATAGGAAGGCCAGCAAATTGATCTTTCTTGACAAGATTCAGCAAAGCAGTATTAATTTCACAAGATTCAGCATCGGTAAGAGGAGCAATCGGAGTGCTAATAAAATCATTGTTGTTGGTATTGGTAAAGTCACATAATTTATTATTATCTTGAGCCATCGTGACAAACAATCAATCCAACACACAAGCAAACAAGAGGCAAGCGAAAAAAGATGAACAGAAAAAGGGGCCAATAGAAAAGAGGCAAATAAAATGGCAAAGGTGAAGTGGGGGAGAGGAAAGCGAGAGGCGAATGGCAAATAATGTAATGCGAGGGATAAGAGTTTGTGATGGGTACTTGGTATGTCTTGACTTGTGCGTAGATCTCCCCGGCAACGACGCTAGAAATCCTTCTTGCTACCTTTTGAGCATGTGTTGGTTTTCCCTTGAAGAGGAAAGGGGGTGTAGCAAATTAGCGTAAGTATCTCCCTCAGTTTTTGAGAACCAAGGTATCAATCTAGTAGGAGACTACATGCAAGTCGCCTAGTACCTGCACAAACAAACAAGAACCTCGCAACCAACGCGATAAAGGGGTTGTTAATCCCTTCACGGTCACTTACGAAAGTGAGATCTGATATAGATAATAAGATAAATATTTTTAGTATTTTTGTGGTATTGATTGGAAAATAAAGATTGCAAAATAGATAGTAAACTAGAATTGTAGATCGGAAACTTATATGATGTAAAGTAGACCCGGGGCCATAGGTTTCACTAGTGGCTTCTCTCAAGATAGCATGTATTACGGTGGGTGAACAAATTACTGCTGAGCAAATGATAGAAAAGCGCATAGTTATGATGATATATAAGGCAATGATCATGAATATAGGCATCACGTCCGTCACAAGTAGACTGAAACGATTCTGCATCTACTACTATTACTCCACACATTGACCGCTATCTAGCATGCATCTAGAGTATTAAGTTCATAAGCACAGAGTAACGCATTAGGCAAGATGACATGATGTAGAGGGATAAACTCAAGCAATATGATATAAACCCCATCTTTTTATCCTCGATGGCAACAATACAATACGTGCCTTGCTGCCCCTGCTGTCACTGGGAAAGGACACCGCAAGATTGAACCCAAAGCTAAGCACTTCTCCCATTGCAAGAAAGATCAATCTAGTAGGCCAAACTAAACCGATAATTCGAAGAGACTTGTAAAGATATCAAATCATGCATATAATAATTCAGAGAAGAATCAAATAATATTCATAGATAATCAAGTTCATAAACCCACAATTCATCGGATCTCGGCAAACACACCGCAAAAAGAGTTACATTGAATATATCTCCAAGAAGATCGAGGAGAACTTTGTATTGAGATACAAAGAGAGAGAAGAAGCCATCTAGCTAATAACTATGGACCCGAAGGTCTGTGGTAAATGATAACCCACAAGTATAGGGGATCACAACAGTTTTCGAGGGTAGAGTATTCAACCCAAATTTAGTGATTCGACACAAGGGTAGCCAAAGAATATTCTCAAGTATTAGGAGCTGAGTTGTCAATTCAACCACACATGGAAACTTAATATCTGCAGCAAAGTGTTTAGTAGCAAAGTAATATGATAGTAGTGGTAACGGTAGCAAAAGGTAACAGTAGTAAAAGTAATGTTTTTGGTATTTCGTAGTGATGATAGCAATAGCAACGGAAAAGTAAATAAGCGAAGAACAATATATGGAAAGCTCGTAGGCAATGGATCGGTGATAGAGAATTATGTCGGATGCGGTTCATCATGTAACAGTCATAACCTAGGGTGACATAGAACTAGCTCCAGTTCATCAATGTACTGTAGGCATGTATTCCGAATATAGTCATACGTGCTTATGGAAAAGAACTTGCATGGCATCTTTTGTCCTACCCTCCCGTGGCAGCGGGGTCCTTACGGAAACTAAGGGATATTAAGGCCTCCTTTTAATAGAGTACCAGAACAAAGCATTAACACATAGTGAATACATGAACTCCTCAAACTACGGTCATCACCGGTAAGTATCCTGATTATTGTCACTTCGGGGTTAACGGATCATAACACATAATAGGTGACTATAGACTTGCAAGATAGGATCAAGAACTCTCATATATTGATGAAAACATAATAGGTTCAGATCTGAAATCATGGCACTCGGGCCCTAGTGACAAGCATTAAGCATAGCAAAGTCATAGCAACATCAATCTCAGAACATAGTGGATACTAGGGATCAAACCCTAACAAAACTAACTCGATTACATGATAAATCTCATCCAACCCATCACCGTCCAGCAAGCCTACGATGGAATTACTCACGCACAGCGGTGAGCATCATGAAATTGGTGATGGAGGATGGTTGATGATGACGATGGCGACGGATTCCCCTCTCCGGAGCCCCGAACGGACTCCAGATTAGCCCTCCCGAGAGGTTTTAGGGCTTGGCGGCGGCTCCATATCGTAAAACGCGATGAATTCTTCTCTCTGGTTTTTTTTCTCCCTGAAACACAATATATAGAGTCGGAGTTGGAGTCGGAGAGGCACCAGGGGGCCCACGAGGTAGGGGGCGCGCCCCCCACCCTCGTGGACAGGTGGTGGCCCCCCTGGCCTTCATCATTTGCAGGTATTTTTTATATTTTCCAAAAATTTGCTCCGTGAAGTTTCAGGTCATTCTGAGAACATTTGTTTCTGGACATAAATAACACCATGGTAATTCTGCTGAAAACAGCATTAGTCCGGGTTAGTTCCATTCAAATCATGCAAGTTAGAGTCCAAAACAAGGGCAGAAGTGTTTGGAAAAGTAGATACAATGGAGAAACACTTTTACTTGTCCTCAAGCAATTTACTTGATAAACTGAAAGTGATAAAGAAACACTTTTGCAGACTCTGTTTGCTCTTGTTATTGTAAATATGTAAAGCCAACATTCAAGTTTTCAGCAAAGATTATAACTAACCACATTCACAATAACGCATAGGTCTCAAGTTTACTCATATCAATGGCATAATCAACTAGCGAGCCATAATAATAAATCTCGGATGAGAACACTTGCTCAAAACAATCATAATATGATATAACAAGATGGTATCAATAACATAATCAGCTAGCGAGCAATAATAAGATATATCAAACAGCAACACGTTATCAAAACAAGCATGATATAATATGACAATAGTGATATCTCGCTAGCCCTTTCTGAGACCGCAAAACATAAATGCAGAGCACCTTTAAAGACCAAGGACTGACTAGACATTGTAATTCATGGTAAATGAGATCCAGTCAAGTCATACTCAATGTAAACTAACAGTAATGAATGAAAATGACAGCGGTGCTCTCCAACTTGTGCTTTTTAATTAGAGGGTGATGACTCAACATAAAAGTAAATAGATAGGACCTTCGCAGACGGAAGCAGGGATTTGTAGAGGTGCCAGAGCTCGGTTTTGAAACAGAGGTGAATAATATTTTGAGCGGTATACTTTCATTGTCAACATAACAACCAAGAGATGGCAATATCTTCCATGCTACACACATTATAGGCGGTTCCCAAACAGAATGGTAAAGTTTATACTCCCCCTTCCACCAACAAGCATCAATCCATGGCTTGCTCGAAACAACGAGTGCCTCCAACTAACAAGAGTCCCAGGGGGAGTTTTGTTTGCAATTATTTTAATTTAGTTTGCATAAAGCATGGGACTGGGCATCCCGGTGACCAGCCATTTATCTCATGAGTGAGGAGCGGAGTCCACTCCTCTTGAGAATAACCCGCCTAACATGGAACATACGGACAGCCCTAGTTGATACATGAGCTATTCGAGCATACAAAACATGATATTTATTTGAAGGTTTAGAGTTTGGCACATACAAATTTACTTGGAACGGCAGGTAGATACCGTATATAGATAGGTATAGTGGACTCATTTGGAATAACTTTGGGGTTTATGGAGTTGGATGCACAAGCAGTATTCCCGCTTAGTATAGGTGAAGGCTAGCAAAAGACTGGGAAGCGACCAGCTAGAGAGCGACAACAGTTATTAACATGCATTAAAATTAATCAACACCGAATGCAAGCATGAGTAGGATATAATACACCATGAACATAAATATCGTGAAGGCTATGTTGATTTTGTTTCAACTACATGCGTAAACATGTGCCAAGTTGAGTCACTTAAATCATTTAGAGGAGGATACCACCCTATCATACCACATCATAACCATTTTAATAGCATGTTGGCATGCGAGGTAAACCATTATAACTCATAGATAATAAAGCATGGCATAAGCACTATGATCTCTAGTTGTCATTGCAAACATGTTTATTCATAATAGGCTGAATCAAGAACGATGAACTAATCATATTTACAAAAACAAAAGAGGTCGAGTTCATACCAGCTTTTCTCATCTCAATCAGTCCATCATATATCGTCATAATTGCCTTTCACTTGCACGACCGAATGATGTGAATAATAATAATAATAGTGCACGTGCATTGCACTAAGCTGGAATCTGCAAGCATTCAATAAACAGGAGAAGACAAGGAAATATGGGCTCTTTTGTCAGATCAACAATAATGCATATAAGAGCCACTTCAACAATTTAATTATGGTCTTCTCCTATCGACCCCCGAAAAAAAGAAAAGAAATAAAACCATTTACACGGGAAAGCTCCCAACAAGCAAAAGAAGAACAGGAAATCTTTTTGGGTTTTCTTTTTAATTACTACTACAAGCATGGAAAGTAAACTAATTAAAAGCTACAACTAATTTTTTTGGTTTTTTCTTAAGGTTTATTAAACACACAAGAAGAAATCATAAAAAGGAAAATAAACTAGCATGGATGATACAATGAAAAAGTATGAGCACCGACATCTAGCAATGAGTGTGTGAACATGAATGTAATGTCGGTGGGAAATACGTACTCCCCCAAGCTTAGGCTTTTGGCCTAAGTTGGTCTATGGCCACGGTTGGCCTGGCGAATATCCATAATAATAGTTGAGGTCGTACTGCGAAGAAGAAGAAGACTCCGATTGCCACTGGTTGGCAATCATCTCCGGATCCCACTGGTAATTAGACTGTTGTGAAGGATCAACTTGTGGTTCCGGCTCTGGCTCCATGGCTGGTGCAGGGTTCCGGTAGGCATGAATAACCTCTAACGGAACAAGGTACTGGCCTGCAGATAAATCAAACAAAGAAGGAGCAGGCAGGGTAATAGTCTCAGGATGATGTTTATCAAAAAACAATTTGTATTTAAGCTCTCCTTCCTTATTCTTAACAATAAAATCATGTGCCACCATACTTTTATAGTCTAAATAAACACGAGGCATCACTTTTCTTCCTTCTCATAATGCCTAATAGGTATGTTAAAATGTGCAGCTAGGCGTGAAGCATAGATGCCTCCAAAGATGGGCCCCTTTGTACGGTTCAGACTTAACCGTTTAGCAATAATGTCGCCCATACTAACAGAGTTATCACCGTATAAACCGTGGAGCAAAATAATAATATCAGGGACACTAAGGTGTCCACAGTTTCCGTGACCAATTAAACAACGACTAGCAAATAATGCAAAATAGCATAAAATAGGAAAATGTATGCTAGTGATTCGTGCATCGGAAACCTTCCTTGTTTCCCCTACAGTGATAGTATCAATAAACCCATCCACATCCTCACGATGTGGTTCCTCTGTCTTTCCCTCGAAAGGGACTAAGCAGACCCGATAAAAATCATAAAGTGACATCTCCTTATGCTCATCATATAAATAAAACTCCATCGTAGGTGGCGAGTTCCTAGAATGGAAATGAAAGTTTTGCACAAAGATATTTGTGAGTAAGAGATACCGATCGCATTGGTCGTGGAGGAAAGCGGTGAGGCCTGCATTCTTAGCCATTTCATAAAAATCTTCATGAATCCCGGCTGCTCTCAAGAAATCATCGGAAGGCCATTCACACGACCGAACCTCCGCGGTGCGAGGTAGATTATACTTAGGCTTCGGTGCCTTTTCCTTCAAGCTTTGGCTCGATGAGCCCCTCAAAAGTCTCTTCATCATTTTCTGAAAAATTCTGAAATTTTTAGTAACTTCAAAATAAAAGTAAACCAAACTCAAAAATATTGATAGGAACTACTCCTACAAGTGCCTAGAGCCTATATCATGCATCAAAACTACTTTTGACCATATAAATTTGACATGCAAGCACAAGAACAGGGTCACCTAAGCAGAAATTTTTTGCAATGAATAAAGCACTAGAACAAAAACTAATTGGACCAATGGAGGAGTCACATACCAAGGAACAATCTCCCCAAGTAGTTTTGTGAGAGGTGCTTTGAGCAAGGAGATCGAAAATGGCAGCAAAATGAGCTTGGACTCGGGTTTGAGCTGGTTATTCGTGTTTGGGGGAGGAAGAAGAAGTGTATGGGTGAAAGGATAAGTGGAGGAGGGCCACGGTGGGCCCACGAGGCAGGGGGCACGCCCAGGGGGTAGGGCGCGCCCTCCACCCTCGTGGGCAGGTGGTTGACCCCCCTACTGTGTTTTCAGTGCCAAATATTCTCAAATATTCTGGAAAAAATCATATTTAAATTTCAGGGCATTTGGAGAACTTTTATTTTCGGGGTATTTTTATATTGCACGGATAATCATATAACAGACGGAGAAATACTCTTTTTATTTTATTTAATATAAATAGAATAAAGTAAAAGTGGGGTACAGAAGGTTGTGCCTTCTAGTTTCATCCATATCATGATCATCAAAAGGAATCCACTAACAAGGTTGATCAAGTCTTGTTAACGAACTCATTTCGAATAACATGGAACCGGAGAAATTTTGAATAACACTATGTTACCTCAACGGGGATATGCACATCCCCAATAATAAGAATATCATATTTCTTCTTGATAGTAGGAAGAGGAAATTCAAAACCTCCAAATATAATCGATGTAATTTTTCCAATAGAGTTGATACTATGAACTTGAGGTTGTTTCCTCAGAAAGTGTATCGTATGCTCATTACCATTAACATGAAAAGTGACATTGCCTTTAGTGCAATAAATAACAGTCCCTGTAGTATTCAAAAAGGGTCTTCCAAGAATAATAGACATACTATCATCCTCGGGAATATCAAGAATAACAAAGTCCGTTAAAATAGTAACGTTTGCAACTACAACAGGCACATCCTCACAAATACCGACAGGTATAGAAGTTGATTTATCAGCCATTTGCAAAGATATTTCAGTAGGTGTCAACTTATTCAAATCAAGTCTATGATATAAAGAGAGAGGCATAACACTAACACCGGCTCCAAGATCACATAAAGCAGTTTTAACATAGTTTCTTTTAATGGAGCATGGTATAGTGGGTACTCCTGGATCTCCAAGTTTCTTTGGTATTCCACCCTTAAAAGTATAATTAGCAAGCATGGTGGAAATTTCAGCTTCCGATATCTTTCTTTTATTTGTAATAATATCTTTCATGTACTTAGCATAAGGATTGGTTTTGAGCATATCAGTTAATCGCATATGCAAAAAGATAGGTCTAATCATTTCAGCAAAGTGCTCAAAATCCTCATCATCCTATTTCTTGGATGGTTTGGGAGGAAAAGGCATGGGTTTCTGAACCCAAGGCTCTCTTTCTTTACCTTGTTTCCTAGCAACAAAGTATTTCTTATCATAACGTTGATTCTTTGTTTGTGGGTTATCAAGATCAACAGCAGGTTCAATTTCTATATCATTATCATTACTAGGTTGAGCATCATCATGAACATTATTATTAACATTATCACTAGTTTCAGGTTCATTACCAGATTGTGTTTCAGCATCACAAATAGAAATATCATTTGGATTCTTAGGTGTTTCAACAATAGGATCACTAGAAGCATGCAAAGTCCTATCATTTTTCTTTTTCTTCTTTTTAGAAGAACTAGGTGCATCTATATTATTTCTCTGAGAATCTTTCTCAATTCTTTTAGGATGGCCTTCAGGATACAAAGGTTCCTGAGTCATTCTACCACCTCTAGTCATAACTCTAATAGCATTATCATTATCCTTACTATTCAATTCATTGAGAAAATCATTTTGAGCTTTAAGTACCTGTTCTACTTGAGTGGTAACCATAGAAGCATGTTTACTAATAAGTTTAAGTTCACCTTTAACATTAGCCATATAATCACCCAAGTGTTCAAGCATATTTGAATTATATTTCAATTGTCTACCAAAATAAGCATTAAAATCTTCATGCTTAGCCATAAATCTATCAAACTCATCTAAGCATGGGCTAGCAAATTTAGTAAATGGGATTTCAGCTTGTGTCGGGTTATAGAGAGAATTTACCTTTACTACCTGTGTCGGGTTATCAAGACCATGAGTTTCTTCAATAGGTAAAGGATTAAGATCATATGTTTCTTCAACAGGAGGTAAATTAAGACCATGTATTTCTTCAATAGGAGGTAAATTCTTAACATCTTCAGCTTTAATACCTTTTTCTTTCATAGATTTCTTTGCCTCTTGCATATCTTCAAGACTGAGAAATAGAATACCCCTCTTCTTCGGAGTTGGTTTAGGAATAGGCTCAGGAACTGGCTCCGGAGGTGTCCAATTATTTTCATTTTTCAACATATTATTCAATATAATTTCAGCTTCATCCGGTGTTCTTTCCCTGAAAACAGAACCAGCACAACTATCTAGATAATCTCTGGAGGCATCGGTTAGTCCATTATAAAAGATATCAAGTATTTCATTTTTCTTAAGAGGATGATCAGGAAAAGCATTAAGTAATTGGAGGAGCCTCCCCCAAGCTTGTGGGAGACTGTCTTCTTCAATTTGCACAAAATTATGTATATCCCTTAAAGCAGCTTGTTTCTTATGAGCAGGGAAATATTTAGCAGAGAAGTAATAAATCATATCCCGGGGACTACGCACACAACTAGGATCAAGAGAATTAAACCATATCTTAGCATCACCCTTTAATGAGAACGGACATATTTTAAGGATATAAAAGTAACGAGTTCTCTCATCTTTAGTGAACAGGGTGGCTATATCAGTTTAGTAAGATGTGTCACAACAGTTTCAGATTCATAACCATGAAAAGGATCATATTCAACCAAAGTAATTATATCAGGATCAACAGAGAATTCATAATCCTTATCAGTAACACAGATAGGTGAAGTAGCAAAAGCAGGGTCAGGTTTCATTCTAGCATTTAGAGATTGCTTATTCCATTTAGCTAATTACCTTTTGAGTTCATATCTATCTTTGCAAGCTAACATAGCTAAAGAAGCTTCTTGATCAAAAACATAACCCTTAGGAATAACAAGTGATTCTCCATCATCACTTTCATCAGTATTATCAGATTCAATATTTTCAATCTCTCTAGCCCTAGCAAGTTGTTCATCAAGAAATTCACCAAGTGGCACAGTAGTATCAAGCATATAAGTAGTTTCATAATAAGTATCATGTATAGCATAAGTGGCATCATCAATAACATGCGACATATCACAACGAATAGCAGAAGCAGGTTTAGGTGTCGCAAGCTTACTCAAAACAGAAGGTGAATCAAGTGCAGAGCTAGATGGCAGTTCCTTACCTCCCCTCGTAGTTGAGGGATAAATCTTGGTTCTTGGATCTCTCAAGTTCTTCATAATGATAAGCAGATATATATCCCGAGTGACTCAAATAATAGAGCTCTGCTCCCCGGCAACGATGCCAGAAAATAGTCTTGATAACCCACAAGTATAGGGGATCGCAACAATTTTCGAGGGTAGAGTATTCAACACAAATTTATTGATTCGACACAAGGGGAGCCAAAGAATATTCTCAAGTATTAGCAGCTGAGTTGTCAATTCAACCACACCTGGAAACTTAATATCTGCAGCAAAGTGTTTAGTAGCAAAGTAATATGATAGTAGTGGTAACGGTAGCAAAAGGTAACTGTAGTAAAAGTAATGTTTTTGGTATTTTGTAGTGATGATAGCAATAGCAACAGAAAAGTAAATAAGGGAAGAACAATATATGGAAAGCTCATAGGCAATGGATCGGTGATAGAGAATTATGCCGGATGCGGTTCATCATGTAACAGTCATAACCTAGGGTGACACGGAACTAGCTCTAGTTCATCAATGTAATGTAGGCATGTATTCCGAATATAGTCATACGTGCTTATGGAAAAGAACTTGCATGACATCTTTTGTCCTACCCTCCCGTGGCAGCGGGGTCCTTACGGAAACTAAGGGATATTAAGGCCTCCTTTTAATAGAGTACCAGAACAAAGCATTAACACATAGTGAATACATGAACTCCTCAAACTATGGTCATCACCGGTAAGTATCCCGATTATTGTCACTTCGGGGTTAACGGATCATAACACATAATAGGTGACTATAGACTTGCAAGATAGGATCAAGGACTCTCATATATTGATGAAAACATAATAGGTTCAGATATGAAATCGTGACACTCGGGCCCTAGTGACAAGCATTAAGCATAGCAAAGTCATAGCAACATCAATCTCAGAACATAGTGGATACTAGGGATCAAACCCTAACAAAACTAACTTGATTACATGATAAATATCATCCAACCCATCACCATCCATCAAGCCTACTATGGAATTACTCACGCACGGCGGTGAGCATCATGAAATTGGTGATGGAGGATGGTTGATGATGATGATGGCGACGGATTCCCCTCTCCGGAGCCCCAAAAGGACTCCAGATCAACCCTCCCAAGAGGATTTAGGGCTTGGTGGCGGCTCCGTATCGTAAAAGGCGATGAATTCTTCTCTCTGGTTTGTTTCTCCTCGAAACACAATATATAGAGTTGGAGTTGGAGTCGGAGAGGCAACAGGGGGCCCACGAGGTAGGGCGCGCGCCCTAGGGGGGCAGGCGCGCCCTCCACCCTCGTGGACAGGTGGTGGGCCCCCTGGCCTTCATCTTTTGCAGGTATATTTATATTTTCCAAAAAGTTGCTCCGTGAAGTTTCAGGTCATTCCGAGAACGTTTGTTTCTGCACATAAATAACACCATGGTAATTCTGCTGAAAACAGCGTCAGTCCGGGTTAGTTCCATTCAAATCATGCAAGTTAGAGTCCAAAACAAGGGCAAAAGTGTTTGGAAAAGTAGATAGGATGGAGACATATCAGTAAACTACTCACATATCACCGGAGAGGCTACGGTGTTGATGTAGAAGCCCTCCGCGATCGAATCCCGCTCCGGCAGATCGCCGAAAAAGGCCCCAAGATGGGATCTCACGGGTACAGAAGGTTGCGGCAGTGGAAAAGGTGTTTCGTGGCTCTCCCCGAAGGTTTCAGGGTATAAGAGTATATATAGGCAAAAGAAGTAGGTTGGTGGAGCTGCGAGGGGCCCACGCGAGGGTGGGGGGCGCCTGGCCCCCCTAGGCGCGCTGCCCTACCTCGTGGCCACCTCGCTGCTTCCTTGACGTCCACTCCAAGTCTCCTGGATCACGTTTGTGCCAAAAAAGATCCTCGCAAAGGTTTCATTCCATTTGGATTCCGTTTGTTATTCCTTTTCTGCGGAACACTGAAATAGGCAAAAAAAACAGCAATTTGCACTAGGCTTTCGGTCAATAGGTTAGTCCCAAAAATAATATAAAAGGGTATATTAAAGCCCATTAAACATCCAAAACAGGTAATATAATAGCATGGAACAATCAAAAATTATAGATACGTTGGAGACGTATCAGGTCCTGACTATTGTCACTCCGGGGTTGCCGGATCATAACACGTAGTAGGTGACTATACCTTGCAAGATAGGATCTAGAACATAGATATAATGGTGATAACATAAACGTTTCATATCTGAAATCATGGCACCCGGGCCCAAAGTGACAAGCGTTAAGCATGGCAAAGTCACAGCAACATCAATCTCAGAACATAGTGGATACTAGGGATCAAGCCCTAACAAAACTAACTCGATTACATGATGAATCTCATCCAACTCCTCACCAACCAGTGAGCCTACGAAGGAATTACTCACTCCCGGTGGGGAGCATCATGGAATTGGCGATGGAGAAGAGTTGGTGATGACGAAGATCAAAGACCCCCCTCTCCGGAGCCCCAAACGGACTCCAGATCTGGCCTCCCGGTGAAGAACAGGAGGTGACGGCGGCTCCATCCCGTGGAATGCGATAATTCTTTCTCCTTGATTTTTCTGAAACAATAGGATTTTATAGCGTAGTTTTCAGGGTCTGCGGGGCCACCAGGTGGGGACAACCCACCTGGGCGTGCCTGGGACGGCAGGCGTGCCCTGGTGGGTTGTGCCCACCCAGGTGGCCCCCTCCGGTGGTTCTCAGCTCTAGAAACTCTCTTTTATTATATAAAAAATCCTTGCAAAGTTTTGCTCCATTCTAAGAACTTTTATTTCTGCAGAAAAAACAACACCATGGTAGTTATGCTGAACACAGTATCAGTCTGGGGTTAGTTTCATTCAAATCATGCAAATTAGAGTCCAAAACAAGAGGAAAAGCGTTAGGAAAAGTAGATACATTTGAGACATATCATGGGGGTGTACACGCCCCGGAGTCTCCTGAGCGCTGCCCTTGGGCTTCACGGGGGCTCCCACCAACGTCCAAGTGGAAGCACCATGCTCCGCGCTCACAGTCGACACTGTCCCCTAAAAGCTGTGCCCACGCCCAGTGGAAGCACTGAGCTCTGCGCTGGTGAGAAGACTAGTGTAGATGCCGGACGTGGCCGTCTTTTTTGATCTCTTTTGTAATCCGATTTGCTGCCTTTGGAATGAAATTCGGACTTTCATGCACTTATTAAAAGAAAAAGGGGGAGACATTTCCGATTCACGATGTTTCCTTGTTCTCCAATTTGTGTTTTGGGAGGCACAACTTCTGCTTGCTGCTCTCCCCCCAAGCGCCCCGCGAGCGGGGGCTGGGTGTGGCATGCGCACCTGAGCTAGCTTGAGCAGCATCAGGGCCCCCTCGGGGCCAAGGACATAATTGTTGTAGGTCCGCCTGTGCGCACACCTTGCCAAAGCTTTGGCGTTTGGCTCCTCGCGCGGCGCTCTCGAGCGAGCCAGCAAGCACGCACCACGCCTGGCATCCGGCTTTGGGCCTCAAGGGCACCTAGCACCAGGAGCCCCCCACACTCCCGTGAAGCTCGAAGCCAGGCGAAGGCACACCAGGAGGCCTTAATCTCTCGCAAGCCCCTCTTGAGATTCCGTGGATTGGGGGCCTTGGAGGACTCGTCTCAGGAGAAGCACGTCTCTGCAATATAGGAACCCGTCCAAGGCCGCGAACACAAAGATAAGCCACGCCAACTACTCTAGTCAGAAGCCCTCCGTCTCACGATGGCACGTTTCTAAAATTAATCTAGAGGATATATCATTGTTTCATACATTACATGGGAGCCTCCTTCAAAAAATGCTTTCATGACCTGCAGGGCCATACCCGAAATTTTGGCAAGAAAATAGGGAATACAAGCCTAGCGGGATGCGCTACCGTCGGTGTCACCGTCATCGCCATCACCGTCAGCTCCGCCCTCTTCGGCCATGAGCGCAACTACGTCATCGGCAAGGGAGAATTCCTTGATCAGGTCATCCACATGGTCTTCCACCCAGCTTGCCAGGTCGCCCTGGGTTACTCCGGGCACGGGGCTATCGCGACGTTGAAGTCGAAGTCGATATCGAGGCTAAGAAGGTAGCTGAAGACACACGAGAATGCGCGCCCAAGAAGGTCTCGACTCTTCTCCTCGACGAGCTAGCATGACCTAGCGGCCCTGCCTTCGAGGTGGGTCATGACCCGGGTGAAGAAGCGGAGGTAGCCGGCATCATCAGCTTCGTACGGGTGGGCGATGCTCTCCTCGTAGATGGTGTCTAAGGCCCGGTTGGCCCTGGGCTTGAGGTCCTCGAGCATCAAGGAATGCTCACGCTATAGCGTTTGGCAGTGGCCCGCCTCGTCCGGGGCTCTCTCCATGAGGGACGTAACGCCCACGACCTGCTGATGAAGTGAGGACAGCTCAGCCTCAGCGGTCGCCCGGGGCCCCTCAGCGGCCTTCTCAAGCCGCTCTGCGCGGCCAGCTTCACCTTTAGGGCATCGGCCTTGTCCTGTAGCTCGACTTGTCGCTGCTTGAAGCAAGTCTCCTAAAGCCCCAGCTTTCAACGGTATTCCTCGACAAGGGCCTTGCAGATCCCTGCCACTTTCTGGCCGACCTCCCATTGAATTCTCGCCTCCCGAGAGGCAAGGGCGTCCTCAGCTTTGGCTACTTGGCACTCCATCACCTCCAGTCGCTCGCGCGCCAGGCTGTGCTCCAATGCCTCGAGCCCTAGCACGTCCTCGCGTGCCTGGACTCCCTTCTCGTTTGCAGGGGCCCAGCCTGGCAACGCCGCAAGGGCGGGTCTACGCGCCCGGACTTTTCGCTCAAGGGTGGCGTTCGAGACTCGAAGCTCCCTCTCGCACTCCTGGGTCGCTTCACGACGACGATCCGTGGCCCAGGACTCCTCCAGGGCGCGGGCACAAGCCTCCGAGAAGCTGCAAGGGACTGCTCGGCCTCCGCGCGGGTGCGCTCGTGTTGCAAGCGCCCGAGGTTGATGGCGACTTTCAGTTGACGCCATTCGCTCGCCAGGCTGAGGCCTTCCGCCTCAAGGCGTGTGTCAACTTCGGTAAGTTCAGCCCCGAGCCGGTCTAGCGCGCTCGTCGCTTCCCAGAGAAGGTCGTGACAGACGGCACTGCGCCCGTGTGCGAGCTCCAGCGCTTGGCCGGGCCCTTCCTCTGCGCCCTGGTCTACCGAAGGGGCACATGACGACTCGCCCGTCTCCGGCGGGGGACCGGTGGCCGGAGCTCCTTTGACAGCTTCCCGGTCCAAAGGCAGGGCATGGCGTGATCCAGCCTCGCCGTTTGAAGATGGAGTTTTCTCGCGAATCGCCCAGCCACCGGCAAGAACCAGTGGAGGAGCCCTCGGCACAGCCTCTCTGCCCCAGAGGTCACTCCGAAAGAAGAACACCGGGAGTGCAGGCCCACGGCCCTCCAGCAGCGGCCTTGCCTCATGAGCCGGCACCACCTTGCGCGCCGTTGCACGGCTCGGGAGGTCCGGGGTCGCAGCCAAACCAGAGGCCTCCGAAGGTCGCGCTCCGGGCGGGTTCACCACCACGACGGAAGGGATCCTGAGGGTAAAAATTCAAACAAGGACGCGGTATGCGAAAGTCTAGGAGGGCAAGGTACTTACTCATCCACGGATATCCACTTCCTCTTTTTTAGGGCCCATGGGGTGGGCCCAAGTGGCACCCGAGCCCTTTGCTCTTGCGGAGCAACCCAAGGTCTGGAAGGGGCACGCGGCAGGCTAGCGCGCAGTCCCTCGTGGCAGGGGTAGCAGCTACACTCGCGGGCAGGCCTCCTCCCATGCCGCCTGTGGAGGTGTGGACCGTCGCCTCAGGAGCAAGCGGTGGCGCCTGCCCTCTAGCGGCCACCCCAGGAGCGCTTGGCAATGCTTGCTCCCCCGAGGCTGCCTCTGGAGCCTCATGGGGTCGTCGGGGCCGGTGAAGGCCCACATCGGGCTAGAATGGCGCTGGAGCGGGGCAATGCGCTGCCGGACGACTCCCTCACCACCATCGTGGTTGTCACTCCTGCCTCCTTTTGCTTGCCCAACCTGGGCCCGGGGGCTATTGTCAGCGTTCTGGGAACCAGGGTACCCAGACTTGCCTGCCTGCGGCCCACGACGTGGCTCCATCGACGGCCTGGTACGGCTCATCTTCAGCACATTCAAGACCAGACCCTCGCGAGGGGCCAAGCCTCGCGAGGCGGATGACGGCAAGACCTCCGGAGGGAGCGGCCTCCCCAGGCTGGCTCCAGAGGAGTGGAGATTTCTATGCAGGCGCCCACCTCATGAGGTTGAGGTGACGCCAGCTGAGGGAGTCCTGGATTAGGGGGTGTTCGGGTAGCCGGACTATACCTTCAGCCGGACTCCAGGACTATGAAGATACAAGATTGAAGACTTCGTCCCATGTCCGGATGGGACTTTCCTTGGCGTGGAAGACAAGCTTGGCGATACGGATATTCAAGATCTCCTACCATTGTAACCGACTTTGTGTAACCCTAACCCTCTCTGGTGTCTATATAAACCGGAGGGTTTTAGTCCGTAGGACAACTTCATCATACAACAATCATACCATAGGCTAGCTTCTAGGGTTTAGCCTCCTTGATCTCGTGGTAGATCTACTCTTGTACTACCCATATCATCAATATTAATCAATCAGGACGTAGGGTTTTACCTCCATCAAGAGGGCCCGAACCTGGGTAAAACATCGTGTTCCTTGCCTCCTGTTACCATCCGGCCTAGACGCACAGTTCGGGACCCCCTACCCGAGATCCGCCGGTTTTGACACCGACATTGGTGCTTTCGTTGAGAGTTCCTCTGTGTCGTCGCCTTTAGGCCCGATGGATCCTTCGATCATCAACAACGATGCAGTCCAGGGTGAGACTTTTCTTCCTGGACAGATCTTCATCTTCGGCGGCTTCGCACTGCGGGCCAAGTCGCTTGGACACCTTGAGCAGATCGAAAGCTACGCCCCTGGCCATCAGGTCAAGTTTGGAAGCCTAAACTACACGGTTGACATCCGCGGGGACTTGATCTTCGACGGATTCGAGCCACAGCCAAGCGCGCCGCACTGTTTCGATGGGCATGATATAGCTCTGCCGCCGAACAGCGCTTTGGAGGCCGCACACGCATCGGTTCCGACCATTGATTCGGAGCCTACTGCGCCGATCGAGGATCAGCGGTTGGACGCTGCCTCAGGGGCTGCGATCTCAGAGGCGATCGATCCGAACTCCAGCCCCACACTCTGCATGGCCCGTGACTCCGAGGAGCCGGATTCCTTTCCGAACTCCGAGCCCCCCGCGCCCCTGCCGATCGAATCTGATTGGGCGTCGATAATGGAGTTCACCGCCGCAGACATCTTTCAGCACTCTCCCTTCGGCGGCATCCTGAATTCGCTAAAGTCTCTCTCTTTATTAGGAGAGCCCTGGCCGGACTACGGTCAGCAAGGATGGGATTCGGATGATGAAGAAATTCAAAACCCACCCACCACCCACTTCGTAGCCACTGTCCACGACTTAACCGACATGCTCGACTTCGACTCCGAAGCCATCGACGGTATGGACGACGATGCAGGAGACAACCAAGAAACAACGCCTATAGGGCATTGGACAGCCACCTCATCTCATGACGTGTACATGGTGGATACCCCTAAAGGAAGCAACAACGAGGAAAAGGGGGATGGAAAGAGGGATCGACTCCCGAAAAACAATCAAAGCGTAGGCGTAAACGCCGACCCAAGCCCCGCCTCGATAAAGACCCAGCCATAGAGCAGGATGAGCCGGTAGACGACGAGCATGCCTTAGAGCAACCGTCCCAATAGGACAACCCGGATAGAGAAACTGAACATCCCTCCCCCGGCGAAAATGGCATTCCGGACGACCCTACGCCGGACAAGCCCACGAAGCAGAAGAACCTCCACAAACAGCTCGACGCAACCGCACGCAGCTTGAAAAAGCAGAAGCGGAAGCTAAAAACTGCGGAAGATGCACTCAGGATCAGATGGAGTAAAGTAATAAATACCGCAGACAAATACGGCGACAGTCGCCGCACTAAAAGCTATCCGAAGAGAAAGCTACTGCCTGAATTCGACGAGGAGTGAGAAAGTGAGAAAGCCACACGGTCGGATAGACGACCCCATGGCCAGCATAAAGCGGCAAGCAGCGCCGCACTTAAGCCGGCATGCGACCCACTTAAGGATTCGCATCATGGCCCAGCTAGGTCCATTTATGGGCCAAGAAAGCAAGCTCTCGTAAGCAATGCAATAAAGCCATTATCAGAATCCGGCACACCCAAATACAGGGGTGCCGCACACCCCCTATGTTTCACCGATGAGGTCCTGGATTATGAATTTCCAGCGGGATTCAAACCCGTAAACATAGAGGCATATGATGGAACAACAGACCCTGGAGTCTGGATCGAGGATTATATCCTCCACATACATATGGCTAGAGGAGATGACCTCCACGCCATAAAATACTTACCCCTCAAGCTTAAAGGGCCAGCCCGGCATTGGCTCAAAAGCCTTCCTGAAAACACAATCGAAAGTTGGGAAGAGCTCGAGGACGCTTTCCGAGCAAATTTTCAAGGGACTTATGTCCGCCCTCCGGATGCAGACGATCTTAGTCACATAACTCAACAGCCCGGAGAGTCAGCTCGGCTATTCTGGAATAGATTTCTTACTAAAAAGAATCAGATAGTCGACTGTCCGGACGCTGAAGCCTTAGCGGCTTTCAGGCATAATGTCCAAGACGAATGGCTCGCCAGACACCTCGGCCAAGAAAAGCCAAGAATAATGGCCGCACTAACAAGCCTCATGACCCTCTTTTGCGCAGGAGAGGATAGCTGGTTAGCAAGATGCAGCACCAGTGACCCAAGTACATCCGAAACTAGGGATGGAAACGGAAAACCGCGACGCAATAAGGACCGTCGCCGGACTAAGGAAAAAAGTCCGAAGAGCACGGCAGTCAACGCCGGATTCAAAAGCTCACGACAGAATCAGAAAAAACCGCCCCTCCAAGATAACAGGGACGACCTATCCAACCTAAAAAAAATCTTGGATAGGATATGTCAAATACACAGCACTCCCGGAAAGCCTGCTAACCATACCCACAGAGATTGTTGGGTTTTCAAACAATCCGGCAGACTCAACGCCGAACACAAGGGGCTCGACACACCAAGCGAAGACGAGGACGAACCCCAAAAGCAGAGTACCAGGAAACAAAAGAAATTCCCACAAGAAGTAAAAACAGTAAACTTACTCCACATAACAAAACGTGCGGTGCCCATAAAGGTATGCGCCCCACGGCCTATCCCAAAGGAATCCCGCCACTGGTTGTCAAAACCAATCATCTTCGATCATCTGGATTATTCTAGAAGTGTCAGGAACCCAGGCTGGACTGCCCTGGTACTCGATCCAATAATTGGCGGACTCCAGTTTTCAAATGTCCTTATGGACGGTGGCAGCGGACTCAACCTGATATATCAGGACTCAATCCACCACATGGGGATTGACCCAAAAAGAATTCACCACAGCAAAACCACCTTTCAAGGAGTAACGCCAGGTCCGGACACCCATTGCATGGGTTTTCTCCGGCTCGAGGTTATTTTCGGCTCTGCCGATAACTTTCGTCGCGAAAAGCTGACTTTCCACATCGTCCCATTCTCAAGTCGCTATCAAGCACTACTGGGACGCGAAGCTTTCGCCCGCTTTAACGCAATACCGCATTATGCATCTCTTACGCTTAAGATGCCTGGTTCACGCGGCATCATCTCCTTAAAGGGGAAGCAGTGAGAACACCTCCCCCAAGCGGAGGATTGTGCGGCCGCTTTAACAGCCCCACAATACAATGGCTTCACCAGCCAGAACATCGGAACAGGTCATTAAGACCACGGACACGGATAGACGAGTCAGGCACAAAAGTATCGTTGATAAAGGCTTAGTGGCCATATACCCCTGCACTAGGGGCTTCACACGTATAAAATAAGAGACAATAAAGCTCAATTTTTTCATATTTTACTTTACACTTTGTTTATTTCATATAACTTTTGTTCGGCATGCCCCTTTTTCAACTTAGTTGCTCTCTTTTTACAGATGAACGTCGTGCTACGCCCGTCCAGGATACGGCACAACGGAGACACAGGCGCAGACGTGCAGTAGGGACCCGTTCCAAGGATTCTTTTCAGATTAAGACCCTGCGTAAACCTTTTTTACTGTCTCTTGTTGATACACATCCCCTGGTTCTATGACCAAGGAGGAGGCTGGCATCTTGGCATGTGGCCACGTCAGAATTCTTGCGGGTACCTGGACACTAGGGGCTTATACCTCAGAGCGTTACCTCGCCCGCTCTCATAAAGACCGAATACCTTAGGGAGTGTTCGGCGTCGCGAGTTTGGCCTTATATGCATTAGCTCCGAGTCATGATTTTGGTCAAATGTTGGGTTGCCCGGCTCCTGTGTTCGGCCGCCTTACGTTCCGCTCTATCGGCTAAGGCGGCACCAGGAGAACTACTGCGATTGTGCCCTGGTTCGGCCAGGCGAGCACCTTAGTAGAGAAAGCCAAAAACCCACTGTCATGATATGGTGTGAGACTGGTCAACCACTCGTTGACTCTCCGGAATCTGTAGGATTCCTCCGCATTAACGAAGGGCTGTTTCCCGGCCAGGCACATACGCGCCCCGAACTCGGGCGAGCGCAGTCGCCACTAGGGGCTACCTAAATAGTCTCACTGTCAAGCTCCTATGGCTAAGTGAAAGTGTTAAAGCATTATAGTCCGGTTGCCTAGCTCGCTGCGCTATCACCTCCTTTCTAGGACCAAGACGTTGGATTAAGTGTGAAAATGCGCCTTCTGCGAGCACCCCCGCACTATGTGCATGGGGGCTGAAGCCAACGACTGCAATCTTTCAGATTTTGTACATATATCTTAAAACGGCCGCACAGGAGGTGTTCCAAATACTTGAAGGCACAAGTATAAAAGGATACTGCAATTCATCAAAATATTGCTTTATAATTACATATGCTATCAGAACATAGCATCCTTCGAGCACTGCGTCTCTATTACATGAGCGCCTTCAAGGACTTCCTGAAAATAGTGCTCGGAGGGTACTCGGCTTTTGTCCGAATCTCGGGATGCAACAACGGTGGTCTCCATCTCTGCCCAGTATGTCTTGACACGGGCAAGAGCCATCCGTGCACCCTCTATGCATGCTGACCTCTTCATCGCATTGATACGTGGCACCGCGTCAAGGAATTGCTGCACCAAGCTGAAATAACTCTTCGGCTCCGATCTCCCCGGCCACAGATGACCCATGACATACTTCATGGCGAGTCCGGACAATCTATTCAGTTCGGCCCATTGAGCCAGACGATCGTCCACTGCCAGTGGACGCTCTGGATTCTGGAACTGCGATCAGAAAAGCCTTTCCACTTCGCGATCTTCTTGATCTCGAAAGTATTCGGTCGCATCAGCAACACTCGCTGCCAAATCCAGATAGGTGTCCTCCGCACTCCACATCCGGTCCAATGGAGCAAACTTCGGATCGCAAAACTTCCTCCGCAGCATAAAGGGCTTTCCAGCCGCAATCTGTCCGGCCTGACGCAGCTCCTCCTTCGCAGCTCTCATCGCAGAGCGAGCATCCTTGGCATCAGCAACGGCCTTCTCTAAGTCCGTCTGTCTCGCCCGGTCTTCTTTCTCAAGAGACTTGCAACGGTCAGCAGCACTTTTTAACTTCACGGACATCACGTCCATCTCCTTCTTGCTTCAGCAGTGAGCAGCCTGTTCAGCTCTCAGCTCTTCAAGGGCCTTCTCGGCAGCCGCATCACTTTTCCTGGCTTGTTCCTTAGCTCAGGCAAGTTCCGCCCGAAGACTCTCCACGGCGGCCGCACCATCTGCGTCAAGCACACACATTGTAATATACTGGCATAAAGCTCCTCTTACCAGATGCCGCCCAAGGAATTGCATACCTTGAGCCTCATCAAGCCGCTTGTTGACGAGCGCAATGTAGGCATCTGCCACGTCAAGTTGCCGCTTTAGTTCGGCAAAATCATCAGTTCGGCTCGATTCCGGACACTTCGCCACCTGTATACCAAGGCGACATTTTAGACCTGGGATTATGATCCTCTGTGCGCCGTCAATTTTGACAACGCACAGAGTCTCAGGGGCTACTATCTACACAGGGCGCATCTTGTTTATGCGCAACTGACAAAGAAGTACATTATCAAACGTACCTTAAAACCCATCAGCAAACTTCTGACGGCCTCATGCAATCCGCTTTCCGCGGACGAAATCCTTCCAATCACCGTACCCATCAATGCACGGTGCTCCTCTAAGATAGAAGCTCGCCCCAGCAGAATCATCAGCTCCTCCGACCGTGCATCGGACGGTGCCGGACTCGTCCTATGACCTCCATCGAAGGCCGGACGCGGAGAACCTTGGGGGGACATATGGCTACCTTCCACCCCTGCCGGATTCGGAGAAACCCTCCGCGACGACACCTCAGGGTCGCCCGCCTCGCCAGGCGGTACGGCAGGGGGAGGCGTTCCACTCTCCATCATCTCTGAAAGAAGATCCCCCGAAGACGAGCTCTGCTGAGAAGGGCTGAGGTCCGAGCTACAAAGTAAAATTTCGGTTAATCTTCTCACATAAAAAGCAAGGATTTCTCTCATCCCTCTAAAGGAAAATCTTTCTCTACTTACGGCTCGCTGGAGGGCTGATCCCTTTGAGGGCATAGTTCGGCCGAGGATCTCCCCGGCGTCGGACCCTCTGACGAGGACTTTTTCCCCCGATTTGAGGCCATGGTCTCCGAGTCGTCAGAGGCGGCCCTCTTCCTCCCTTTAGGAGAAGAATTGTCGGTTCTTCCCTTCGGAGCACCCTCCTTCGAGGAGGCCATAGTTTCCTTGTCCTCCCCCTCACTTCCCTCCAAAGGCACGATCTTCAACATCCTGACTAGCACGGGATCCGGCCTGGTCTCAGGAAGGGGAGCCGGACACCTGATCAGCTTTGCCTTCGCTATCCACTCCTGTTTAAAAGGATAGCTCTTTTAGGGGCGAATTTATGACAATTTTACGGATAGCGAGTCCGGGCACAAGGTTACTTACTTGAGTATCCGGGCGATTGCAGCTTAAACCTGCGTCCTCGGTCAAATCCGGACACATTGCTTGTGATCCGAAGAACATTTTATACATCTCCACAGGCGTTGCGCCCATAAAATGCTGGAGAGCTCGTGGTCCCTCCGGATTAAACTCCCACAAACGAAGGGAACGACGTTTGCCGGGAAGTGTTCGGCGAATCAGCATGACCTGCGTCACCTTGACCAGGTTGAGGTCTCTTTCTAAGATATCCCTAATGCGGCCTTGCAACAAGGGCACGTCTTTGGATAACCCCCAATCTAATACTCTATTGACCCATGACGCTAGCCGTGGTGGGGGACCCGAGCGAAAGGCAGGAGGCGCCACCCACTTGGCACTCTGGGGAGCGGTGATATAGAACCACTCTCATTGCCACAAGCCGAGCTCCTCTTGAAAGGAGCCCTCGGGCCATGGAGCATCAGCATTCTTACTTATGACAACGCCTCCGCACTCTGCGTGCCGTCCCTCGATCATCTTCGGCTCCACTCCAAAAGTCTTGAGCCATAATCCGAAGTGAGGTGTAACACGGAGGAACGCTTCGCACACAACAATGAATGAGGAAATGTGGAGGATGGACTCCGGGGCTAAGTCATGAAATCCAGCCCATAATAGAACATCAGCCCCCTCACGAAGGGATCCATCGGGAAGCCTAACCCCCGAAGGAAGTGAGACATGAACACTACGCTCTCACCGGGCTGGGGACTGGGAATAGCCTGCCTTTGAGCAGGCAACCTATGCAAAATTTCGGCGGTCAAGAACTTAGCCTCTCTCAACTTTAGCACGTCCTCCTCCATGACGGAGGAGGGCATCCATCGGCCTTGAAGGTCGGAACCGGACATTGTCGAAGGTCCGAAGCGCCTGGAATCTAGAGCCTAGGGTGTTGGAACTCGAGGCGACGGGCGAACTTGTTTTGAGATTGGAGAAAAGGAGTGAGGCCTTGGTCCCTTTATAAGAGGTTGAATACCAGGAGCCCTCCCCGTAACCGTTTGGGACTCGCCTTTAATCGAGAAGACATGCTAACGGGCACGATTGGGTTACCCACGTCCGTATTGATGAGAATCCCGTAAATAAAGGGGACACGATTTCTGCTTTGACAAGACGTGCCAAGGAAACCGCCTCGCAAAACACGCTGAGGTGGAAAAGTGAAAACGATTCGAATAAAGGCTTGGCCGTAGTGTGATGTCACGCTGCGGAATACGTCAGCGGATTAGATTTGTGTTAATATTATTCTCTCTGTGGCAATACGTGGAAACTTATTTTGCGGAGCCGGACACTACTCTTGGTTTTTACAAACTTTTATGAAGAATTTGGAGGAGGAACCCGCCTTGCAATGCTGAAGACAATCTGCGTGCCAGACTCATCGTCATTGAAGCCTGGTTCAGGGGCTACTGAGGGAGTCCTGGATTAGGGGGTGTTCGGGTAGCCGGACTATACCTTCAGCCAGACTCCAGGACTATGAAGATACAAGATTGAAGACTTCGTCCCGTGTCCGGATGGGACTTTCCTTGGCATGGAAGGCAAGCTTGGCGATACGGATATTCAAGATCTCCTACCATTCTAACCGACTTTGTGTAACCCTAACCCTCTCCGGTGTCTATATAAATCGGAGGGTTTTAGTCCGTAGGACAACTTCATCATACAACAATCATACCATAGGCTAGCTTCTAGGGTTTAGCCTCCTTGATCTCGTGGTAGATCTACTCTTGTACTACCCATATCATCAATATTAATCAAGCAGGACGTAGGGTTTTACCTCCATCAAGAGGGCCCGAACCTGGGTAAAACATCGTGTTCCTTGCCTCCTATTACCATCCGGCCTAGACACACAGTTCGGGACCCCCTACCCGAGATCCGCCGGTTTTGACACCGACACTAGCCATGACGACCAAGGCCAGGCAGGCACCAGCGGGCGCAGAGTGGCAGGTTTCCTCTTTGGTGCTAAGGAGGCAAGCGTAGGCGCGGGGTCCTGGGGAATCAGCCAAAGGTTTCCATTCCCGTGCAACAACACCAAGACTGCCAGGACGGCTAGGCGGATGTCATCACCAAGCCCACTGCAGCGTCACGACCAGAAGCTTTGCAGGCGAAGACCACCTTTCGTCAGGATAGGATGCAGTTCTTGTCCCCCTTAAAAATTTGCCACTGTGGGATCCCTTCCCGCCTTTGCTTGGAGGAAGAGGACCAAGGACACTATAAATACAACTTATCCACCATCGTAGAAGGGGATCCCAATCCGGGAGAGATCTCACTAGCCCACGCCCTCACTAGAACAGACCTCCTGGGGTTGTTCTTCCCTTGTACTAGTTCATCCTCAGCCCCTCACTAGTAGAAAAAGGGCCATTTGTCCCGGTTCGTAAGGGCCTTCTATCCTGGTTTTGGAACCGGCACTAAAAGGCCGTTACTAATGCCTTTGGCCTTTAGTCCCGGTTCTTTCATGAACCGGGACAGATGGGCCTCCACGTGGCCGCTGTAGTCAGCCCAGGCAGGGGGGACTTTGGTCCTGGTTGGTGACACCAACCGGGACCAAAAGGCGAGCTGTGGTTTTTTTAAAGGGGCTGGTTTAGGGGTTTTGGGGGTTAATTTAGGTTGTTATTAGCTAGCTAATAGAGAGAAGTGTCCTCTCTTATATCTCCGTGCTTGGTTTACCAATGCTACTGCTATGCCTAAACATGGCTTAGATTGAAGTGAAGGCAACATGTGGTGCATGTCGAAAGTAATACTAATCCTAACTTGATCAAGTTTGGATTGTACTACTTTCGACATGCACCACATGCATGTTGCCTTCACTTCAATCCAATCCATGTTCATTTCACCCGCTGATATATAATAACTCTTCATGCTCGCATCATGCATCATCATATATAATAACAAGTCTACTAATCATCATCATACAACTTCTACTCGTTATTAATAACAAGTCATACGATCATCATCCTCATAGTCATCGAACCAACCCTACTTAATTGTTCTTAGCACATGATCATCAGTATTAGGTAGGACCTAAATACCCTCTTTAAGGTAAAATAGCATAAAACAATATAGACCCTGACTCTCAATTATGGAGAATGGAGATCATCCTGTCTCCAATTCTTGTGCTTCGCTTCCTTTTGCTTCTAAGAACCTCCTTACGACTGTCCATACATTTTTTTCCATCCTTTGATTTGCATGTCTCCATTTCTTTTACAAATCTGGTATGGACAGTTGAGATTCGTAGGATGACCTGGTTGTATGTTCAAAACATTAAGGCTACCTTTCTGATACATCAAATGAGGCACACAATTCTCTAGGATTATCTGTTGAAAAACATAGTAATAACTTCATAGTAAGCAATGATGTACTAGTTTTAGAAGTATGCAAAAGATGCACGGATGCCGTAATAGTAAAAAATCTTACCAGGGTATCTCCATGGTAGTTACCGTAGTTCAACACGTGCACTAGTGGCACGTATTGACCATAATGTTGAGGAGTTTGATTGTAGATATTGTAATTCTCAATATCAGTACCAAATACGACCAGATGATTTTTCTCCCTGATAAGTTAATTTGGAGCCATCGGTGTAGTGGGTTTTGTCTACCATCTCCCGCACATTCTTTGAAGAATGAAAATAAGCTGTCAATGGAAATAAGCTGTCAACTATTTTGAAATAAACAATATAAATTAGCTAATAACTATGTTTGAGAAACTCACATAGCGGTAGAATTGGAGGCGTATCAACAAGGACCCAAATGTCCATATTGTCTTGCTCGATTTCAGGATCACCAAGATCCATGGTGACAAGCATACCCTCATCAAAACCATACATCTTGCAAAGTGCTTCCCATTTTTTGCAACCAAAATGGGTTACGCTCTCAGAATTGTACAGCTTTACTTCAAAATCCACACCATGATGGGTCCTTAGGTGAATTTTCTTTGTTTCGAAACTTGCATGGTCTTCAAAGCCCATCCTCTCCAAGACATAGAGTCTTGCATGGCATGGGATAAGCTAGTCGAATTGTAGAAGATGAAAAGTACATGTTGAAATATTTGAAGTCGTGCTTAATTACGAAAAAATAACACTTGTCGTTGTTGTGTACCATTTCAACATCGAAGGTCTCCTCCAGCTTAATGCTGAAGCACCGATCTTCGTCCAGGTGAGGCATGTCGCACAGACCTCGGTCGTTGTGGCACCAGCCGCACTCCCCCGGGAGACTTTCGTCGTCCGAGTACGACATTTCCTATGTTCATAATTCAAATATTAAACGTCTACAGTTAAATATATGTACTAAAAAAACCTAAGTTAGATAATTATTATTCATCACGGGTTGACTATCGGTCTGTCGTCTTTTCTTGAAAACTCTCAACACGGGAATGAAGGAGAAGCTACCCCCATATATGGTGGAGACTCGACAGACCTAAAGTCAACCCGAGGACTCATATTATAGGACTCATATTGACATGGAGATTTGGGTGGTCTCACCTTGAGGTCGGAGGGGGGTCGGTGACGGGGACGACGGCGTGGATGATGGAGGGGGGCTCCTAGATTTCTGCGAAAACGAAAACCCTATAAGCTATCAACTAATCAAATGCATACGCCTTGCATAGTGCTCTCCAATTTTAGCATTCAAAGTAGGAGTACTTTTCCAATTTGAGCATTCAATAAGCAAAACCAAATCGTAAAATAAAGTAGTATTAAAATTAGCATGCATTCAATTATAAGAAAAACTACATCATCTCTTGCGTCCATACATCATCGAATATTATCACTAATACTCCTCGAATACTATCATACATATAGCATCGCTAATACAGCTAGAACCGTAGCGCCCGACGAGTATCGGCGCGGGCGGTGGACACCCAAAGAGAAGGACCATCACAGGATCATAGCTGCAGTGACATCCCTGAAGAACCTGCCAGGTATTGTCGAACCTTCCCTCCAACGCAACCATGTAGCGACGGACGTGCTCGTCCTCCTCGCTGACACGGTGACGTACCACCTCCACGGTGTTCGGAAGCCTCGGCACCGTCACTGGCCCTCGCGACCGCCACCAAACAAGGATCGGGTCAACGACGGGCTGGATCCTCACCAACCTACACCCTCGGAAGGTAGCACCTCCCAAAACCAGCACGGCGGAGCCCAGTCCCGGGCATGGCCCCTCTGATCAAGCCGGCCTCCTCCGTTGAGTCGACGATGACGATGCGGGATAGGCATCATCGACGTCGATGCGGGAATAATTGCTTTAACTAAAAAAATAAACTAGTTCTATTAATTTCCTTGCTAAAAATAAACTACTTCTATAGTAAAATAAAGTAGTTTTATTAAATCAACTAGTTCAACTACTAAGCACTTACTATAAATAAAATAAAGTAGTACTTACTAAAAATAAACTACTTCTATATATAGTAAAATAAAGTAGTTTTATTAAATCAACTAGTTCAACTACTAATTAAGCACTTACTATAAATAAAATAGTTTTATTAAATCAACTAGTTCAACTACTAATTAAGCATTTAGTATAAATAAACTAGTTTAACTAGTTCAACTACTAATTAACCACCTCCGCGGTGTCCGGAAGAAGAAGAAAAAGAGGAGAAGAAGAAATGATTAATACAGGAGAAGATCGAAGAAAAAAAAGAAGAAAAAAAGAGAGGAGAAGAAGAAAAAATAGAATGCTCTATTTTTTCTTCTTCTCCTCTATTCCTTTCTTCTTCTCCTCTTTTTTCTTCTTCCTTTTTTCTCTTCTTATTTATTTCTCCTCTTTTTTCCTCTTCTTCCTCTCCTCTTCTTCTCCTTCTTCTTCTCCTTCTTCCACTACAGGAAACAGGAGATTTGCCGTCAGTACTGTTCTTTGCCGTCAGCATTTCGTCGGGCCAGACGGCAAAGACAAATTTTGCCGACTGCAGGTGACGGCAAAGAACAACTAACGGCAAATTCATACTTTGCCATCTCTAAAAAAGCCACAGACGGCAAAGACTCTTTGCTGTCTGAGATATTTTTTTACAAACGGCAAAGAGCTCTTTTCGCCGTCTATAAAAGAAATCGCAGACGGCAAAGTCTTTGCCGTCTACGATTTTTTTTACAGACGGCACCTCATCGATCCGTGGGATCGATCCGTGTGCTGTGCTTTCTCTTTGCCGTCTGCGATTTTTTTACAGACGGCAAAGAGCTATCTTTGTCGTCTGTAAAAGAAATCGCACACAACAAAGTCTTTGCCGTCTGGGATCGATCCGTGTGATGTGCTTTCTCTTTGCCGTCTGCGATTTTTTTACAGACGGCAAAGAGCCGTCTGTAAAAATAATCGCAGACGGCAAAAAGAAAGCACAGCACACGGATCGATCCCACGGATCGATGAGGTGGCAAGATCTGGGCCGCCCGCACCCTTCTCCATCTCTCACCACGTACGCCCCACCCACCCATCCCACCACTCTCTCTGTCTCTTATCCCCAAAGACCCCACCACGACCTGTCTCCCACGCCAACCCCATCTCTCCCTCGATCCCTTCTCTGCCGCACACCCCCCGCTCAGTCCAGATCTCCTCCTCGTCAACCGCAGCAAGTCGATCCCACCTCGCCGTCGCCTGAGCTGAGGCCGGCGCGGGATCCTTCTCTTCCTCCGCTGCTCTCCAACCGCCGCCGCTCGACCCCGTCTCGCCGTCGCCTGAGCTAGAGGCCGCCGCGGGATCCTCCTTGTCCTTCCCGCCCGCAACCCGGAGCCTCTTCCTCCTTCTCCCTTGCTCGTCAACCGTCGTTGGTCGACCCCACCTCGCGGGTGCGGGATCCTCCTCCTCCCTGCCCGCGACCCCGCGCCTCCTCCCCGGCTCGTCAACCGCCGCCGCCCTTCAACACGACGGCGCCGTTGCTTGGTCAAGAGCTCGCCAGAGCTCCTCTGCAGCACAACCTCCCACCTTGTCGACCATGCCTGGCCGCTGCCTAAGCCGGAGGCCGCAGAGGGATCCTCCTCCCTGTCCGTGGCCCCACAACTCCTCCCGATCCAGGGGCTCTGTGACGCCATTGTCAACTCCGCCCGAAGACCGCCATTCGCCGCCTCAAGCTTGACGCCCGCGCTGGGATCTGGACGCTGGCAAGGGCCAGTTCATCCGTTCTGTAATAGTTTTTGTTGTTGTTTCGTTCGTTCGCCCTTTGAATGGAGAACATTATATTGTGTAAATATACTGTGATGATGGATATATAGTATGTAAATAGAGTACTTCTGCCTTGTAAAAATCCGTTCGTTCGTCATCGCTGTGAAAGATATTCCATACGCTTTCGGCCATCCACGGCTTCTGCACTTGTACTGTTGTTTCATTTTTTAAAATAAAAATATTTGCTTTGCCGTCCGGGTATATGAGGAAGACGGCAAAGACATAGCCTAGCTGACGGCAAAGTACTTGACGCCATTCGTCAACACGACCGCTCCGTCTGTTGGCATATTTTTGCCGTCTGGCTAGTCTGCTGATGGCAAACCCTATTGACTAACGGCAAACACTTTGCCGTCATCCCGACAAACAGCAGACGGCAAAGTATTCTTTGCCGACTTATCTTTGCCGTCTGACTTTGCCGTCTACTTCCTGACGGCAAAGTCTTTGCCGTCTGGAATTAGGTCTTTGCCGTCTGTAATCCATAGACGGCAAATTACCTGTTTCCTGTAGTGTTCCTCTCCTTATTTTTCTTCTTCTTCTTCCTTCTTTCCTTCTTCATCTTTTCTTCCTTTTCCTTATTTTACTTTTTCCTCTACACTAACCAAAAATGCACTAACCTAAAATCGATATCTACTAACAACCTAAATAAAAAATTAATACATATATGAGAAAAACATATATAAACAAAAAAAATGCTATGAACATTATATTCATACATACATAGCCACATCCATTCATCATATAGCTACCACATACATATATACATTATATATATGAAAAACATGCAATGAACAAAAAAAATACAAATTATATGAAAAAAATGAACAGAGCCGTGGCAGGGGCAGCTCACATCGGGGGTGGCCGATGAGGGCGACGGTGGGGGCGGCGGAGGGCGACGGCGACGACGGCGGGGGGCGGAGGAAGATGACGACGACGGGGGGCGGCTCGGGGCGGCGGAGGGCGACGGCTACGGCGGCGGGGGGCGGAGGGCGACGGTGACGGGCAATGACGTGGGCGGCGGACGGCGTCGGCATGGGCTCGGGGGCACGGGCAACGGGGACGGCGGTGGGGCAGCCTGGCGGCGTTGAGCTCGCGGCGTCGTCGGGCGGGGGGCAACTGGCGATGAAAACTGAAAATTTTCACAAGTGTTTCTTATATAGTCGAAGCATTGGTCCCGGTTCGTGGCACCAACCGGAACCAATGCTACCCTTTAGTCTCGGTTGATGACACCAACCGGGACTAAAGATCTCTTTTCAGCAGCCCAAAGGGCGGGAAGCAGAGGCCTTTGGTCCCGGTTGGTGGCACCAACCGGGACTAAAGGGCTGGCATTGGTTTCGATTGTTGACATGAGCCGGGACCAAAGGCCACCTTTCGTCCCGATTCGAGCCACGAACTGGGACCAATGGTCTTATGCTGGAACTGTCGCGGTGCGATGGGATGTTTAGTCCCACCTCGCTAGCCGAGAGGCTTCGATAGTGGTTTATAAGCGCTGCTGCGCTGACCACTTCGAGCACCTCTCTAATGCAGGCTTATGGGCCTAAAGTCACTTTATATGCCTGTGGGCCTACTAGGCCTAATGCGGGCCTGAATCCTGGCCCATAGATGGGTTTCTAGTCGTATTCAGGCCGTGGTGGCCTAGTAGGTGGCATATTTTTTTTCCCTGTTTTTTGTTTTATTTTTTGCTTCATTTATTCTGTTTTGTTTCTACTTAAAACAAAAAACTTATTTATTTTATTTTATTTTGTTTCTAATTAATTATTTATTTTACTTTATGATAATTCTTTTTGCTATTAAAGTTTCTAACAAAAAAAGTTCTTTATGAAAATTCTTTTTTGCTTTTAATGATTTTGAATAAAAAATACTTTGATAATTTTAGTTGCATCAATTTTATATAATTTTAGTTTCAATAATACTAGAGGTTGCTTATAATGTTTTGAACAGAAAATAATTTTAGTTTCAATAATAACAGAGGTTGCTTATAAAGTTTCTAACAAAAAAAGTTCTTTATGAAAATTCTTTTTGCTTTTAATGATTTTGATAATTTTAGTTTCATAAATTTTATTGATGTTATTAAAGTTTATTTTATTTTATTTTATTTTGTTTCTACTTATATATTTTATTAAAGTTTCTAACAAAAAAAGTTCTTTATGAAAATTTTGTGAACTCCTGACTTTTTGTGTGTTCAAAATGCACCATTCAAAGCCACATCATCAATTTTCAACCCTTTCTGACTTCATTTGTTATTTTTCATGCATTTAATGATTATTTTGAGCTATAAGACCCTGAAATTGAAAAGCATTTCAAATGAACTCTGAAAAGGTTGAAAGTTGGCATGATATCATCATTTCATCCACATAGCATGTGCAAGAAAGTTGAGAGGGTTACGGCAAAAACTGGACGCACTTCGTGTACAAAACGGACAATCTCTTTCGAAGTGTCAGGATTTCATACGGAAACTTGTCTGTTACAACAGGCATTTCAAATGAACTACGAAAAGGTTGAAAGTTGGCATGATATCATCATAATAGTTGTGGAGAGAAAGTCTTCAATTTTTCTTCACTTGTGTCCTTTCCTTATTGCGTCGTAACCATGGATAATCTTCATCATTTATCAGGATGCATGGGTCAGCCTTGACTTTGAAGGGAGGAATTTCATGGAACTTTTCATAATCTTCGGACATGTCTGTCTTGCCCTCCACTCCCATGATGTCCCTTTTTCCTGAAAAAACTATGTGGCGCTTTGGCTCATCGTATGATGTATTCGCTTCCTTATCTTTTCTTTTTCTCGGTTTGGTAGACATGTCCTTCACATAGATAACATGTGCCACATCATTGGCTAGGATGAACGGTTCGTCAGTGTACCCACCCAGGATTGTTCAGATCCACTGTTATCATTCCGTACTGTGGGTCTACCTGTACCCCGCCTCCTAAAAGATTGACCCATTTTCACTTAAACAAAGGGACCTTAAAATCATGCTCGTAGTCAAGTTCCCATATGTCCACTATGTAACCATAATATGTGTCCTTTCCCCTCTCGGTTGCTGCATCAAAGCGGACACCGCTGTTTTGCTTGGTGTTCTTTTGATATTGGGCGTTCGTGTAAAATGTATTCCCATTTATCTCGTATCCTTTGTAAGTAAATACAGTCAAAGATGGTCCCCTGGACAATGAGTACATCTAATCACAAACAGTGTTGTCACATCTGAGACTTGTTTCCAACCAACTGCTGAAAGTCCTGATGTGTTCACATGTAATCCAGTCGTCGCACTGCTCCGGGTGTTTGGAGCGCAGACTGTTCTTGTGTTCATCGACATACGGGGTCACCAAGGTAGAGTTCTGTAGAACTGTGTAGTGTGCTTGAGACCAAGAATATCCGTCCTTGCATATTATTGAGTCCCCTCCAAGCGTGCCTTTTCCAATCAGTCTCCCCTCATACCGTGATTTAGGGAGACCTATCTTCTTAAGGCTAGGAATGAAGTCAACACAAAACCCAATGACATCCTCTATTTGATGGCCCATGGAGATGCTTCCTTCTGGCCTAGCGCGGTTACGGACATATTTCTTTAGGACTCCCATGAACCTCTCAAAGGGGTACATATTGTGTAGAAATACGGGGCCCAGAATGACAATCTCGTCAACTAGATGAACTAGGATGTGCGTCATCATATTGAAGAAGGATGGTGGGAACACCAGCTCGAAACTGACAAGACATTGCACCACATCACTCCTTAGCCTTGGTATGATTTCTGGATCGATCACCTTCTGAGACATTGCATTGAGGAATACACATAGCTTCACAATGGCTAATCGGACGTTTTCTAGTAGAAGCCCCCTCAATGCAACCGGAAGCAGTTGCATCATAATCACGTGGCAGTCATGAGACTTTAGGTTCTGGAACTTTTTCTCTGGCATATTTATTATTCCCTTTATATTCTACGAGAAGCCAGTCGGGACCTTCATACTAAGCAGGCATTCAAAGAAGATTTCCTTCTCTTCTTTGGTAAGAGCGTAGCTGGCAGGACCTTCATACTGCTTTGGAGGCATGCCGTCTTTTTCGTGCAAACATTGCAGGTCCTCCCGTGCCTCATCTGCATCTTTTTTCTTCTCATACACGCCCAAGAAGCCTAGCAGGTTCACGCAAAGGTTCTTCATCACATGCATCACGTCGATCGAAGAGCGAACCTCTAGGTCTTTCCAATAGCGTAGGTCCCAAAATATAGATTTCTTCTTCTACATGGGTGCGCGTCCCTTAGCGTCATTCGAATGAGCTAGTCCGCCGGGACCCTTTCCAAAGATTACGTGTAAATCATTGACCATAGCAAGTATGTGATCACCGGTACGCATGGCGGGCTTCTTCCGGTGATCTGCCTCGCCTTTGAAATGCTTGCCTTTCTTTCGACATTGATGGTTGGTCGGAAGAAATCGACGATGGCCCAGGTACACATTCTTCCTGCATTTGTCCAGGTATATACTTTCGGTGTCAGCTGAACAGTGCGTGCATGCATGGTATCCCTTGTTTGTATGTCCTGAAAGGTTACTGAGAGCGGGCCAATCGTTGATGGTTAAAAACAGCAACGTGTGCATGTTAAATTCCTCATGTTTGTGCTCATCCCACGCACGTACACCGTTTCCATTCCACAGCTGTAAAAGTTCTTCAACTAATGGCCTTAGGTACACATCAATGTCGTTTCCGGGTTGCTTAGGGCCTTGGATGAGAACTGGCATCATAATGAACTTCCGCTTCATGCACATCCAAGGAGGAAGGTTATACATACATAGACTCACGGGCCAGGTGATGTGATTGCTGCTCTGCTCCCCGAAAGGATTAATGCCATCCGCGCTTAAACCAAACCATATGTTCCTTGGGCCACGTGCAAACTCAGCCCAATACTCTCTCTCGATTTTTCTCCACTGCGACCCGTCAGCGGGTGCTCTCAACTTCCCGTCTTTCAGACAGTCCTCGCTGTGTCATCGCATCAACTTGGCATGCTCTTCGTTTCTGAACAGTCGTTTGAACCGTGGTATTATAGGAGCATACCACATCACTTTCGCAGGAACCCTCTTCCTGCGAGGCTCGCCGTCAACATCACCAGGGTCATCCTGTCTGATCTTATACCGCAATGCACCGTATACCGGGCATGCGTTCAAATCCTCGTATGCACCGTGGTAGAGGATGCAGTCATGTAACACCCCGGATGTAACTTTCCAATTTGTACTCCAACTCTTGCCGTTTCCGGCGTTAAGTTATATTTATTTCCTCGGATTTGGGTTTCGTCTCCGTGTGTTGTTGTCGTTGTCATGCATCTCATATCATGTCATCATGTGCATTGCATTTGCATACGTGTTCATCTCATGCATTCGAGCATTTTCCCCGTTATCCGTTTTGCATTCCGGCGCTTCGTTCTCCTCCGGTGGTCATTTCTAGCTTTCTTTCGTGTGTGGGGATTAAACATTTCCGTATTGGACCGAGACTTGCCAAGCGGCCTTGGTTTACTACCGGTAGACCGCCTGTCAAGTTTTGTATCATTTGGACTTCGTTTGATACTCCAACGGTTAACCGAGGGACCGCAAAGGCCTCGTGTGTGTTGCAGCCCAACACCCCTCCAATTTGGCCCAAAACCCACCAAACTCTGCTCCATGTCCTAGAGCGTTCGATCACGATCACGTGGCCGAAAACCGCACCTCATTTGGACTCTCCTAGCTCCACTTATGCCTATAAATACACCCCCCCCGTTTTCGGATCTCTCTCCCTCTCGAAACCCTAAAAAAAATCCCTTCCGCCGCCGCCGGACGTGTCCGGGCGAGACGGACAACGTCCGATCCGCCGCCGCCAGTCAACCGTCGCCACCTGTCGCCTCCCGCGCCGGCCCGCGAGGGCCCGAGGCCGGCCCCCGCCGCCGCACACCCGGGCCGCGCCCCGCGCCTCCATCCGTCGCCGCTTCTCCCATCTCCGGTGGGCGCCGCCACCGCGGGCCACCCCGCCGCCGACCGGAGCTCGCCGCGCCACCGCCGCCTCCCGGTCGCCGCCTCACGCCGCCCCGGTCGCCGCCTCACGCCGCCCCGCGCCGCCGCCTCACGCCGCCGCCACCACCGACCCCGGGAGCCCCTCGCCGGCCTCCTCCTCTCCGGCCGTCACGAACTCCGGCGGTGAACAGTGCATGAACTCTGGCGAGCCTCGGGAACCGCGCCAGATCCAGATCTGAAAAATCCCCCGGTTGACTTTTTCCCTCCGAACCCTAATTTTTATGCGATCTTTGACCTGCTGTAACTTTGCACCCGTAGCTCCGTTTTGGTCATATAGTATAGCAAAATGTTCACCTCGACGAGTACATCATTTCATTCCATTGCATCATTTTCATTTGAGTTCATCTTGATGCCCGAAATGTTGTTAGAAGGAGGCTTCGTGAGTTAATTGTCAGATCTGCTAGTTCATCTTAGACTTTTGTCATTTTTGCCATGATTGTTGTGTGCATGCTACGCCTGTGAGTCCTTCATATGTTTTGTTAAGCATTTTTTTATCTTTCCAGAGGTGCAACCCATGAATTTTTAGGATGTGTGTGGTGACTTGTGCAAGCTTGCAAAGTGAGGCACCCGGTAACTCTGTTTTCAGGGACTTGGTAGTTTTCACTAAGTCTGGGATTATTTAGTTCATGATGCCATATGTTCTTGTTGTTTCCTAGTGATCCGTGCCTCTTTTGAGGATGATCAGTAAAGGAGTTTCGTTAACCTTGTTGTGCTCTATCCATACATGTCTTTGTTTGCAATTATGGAGCACCCTAGCTTGAGTCAATCGAGCTCTACTTTTGCTTCGTTGTGAATCTGGGCAGATCGTCAACTCGTTTGCGATTTTGTCGATGTTATTGTAGTTGATCCGTGCATGATATGCCATTGTTCTTGCCATTTCTAGCTTGTATTTTGTGCCTTCTTAATGGATGTATGCCTTCCTTGCCATGAATTGCACCGTGGTGAGTGCATCGAGCTCGTAAACATGCCCTCGTGAGTTATGTTTCAGCATGTCTCAGTTTTCACTAAGTCTGAAAACTGATTGTGTTTTAGCTATGTTCGTGTGCCCGTTAGTATATTTTGTGAACCCTTTTGGCCCCAGGTCACTTTGGGTCTTTTGTTAAGCTTGTTGAGTAGCCCCATGCCATGTTCTTAATTGTCTTAATCAGGTCATGTATCATGTTGTTTTGCTGCTCCGAAGAGGGCTTCGTGATCTGAAATCTCAAACAAGTGCTGATTTCACCAAGTCTGAGATCTGTTTTGCATTTGCGTTTTTGCCATGCTTGTTTGAACCTCATAATGGATGAATTGGCCGTAGCTCAGTGCTAGAATTTTGTTAAGCATCTTGTGTGCATCCCTGCCATGTATTTTGTTGTCATGTTTGGTGGCTGTAGCATGTTCGTTTCGTTGCATTTAGATGCCTACTTGCTGTAAATTGCAGACCGGTGTCATTCTTAAAACGCTTGCCTTTTCCAAACCGTAACTCCGATTCCGGCGTTCTTTTTATTGCTTTCAAGCGATTTCATCTCATCTTTCCAGTGGCACCCTTGGAATTCCAAGTTGAGGCCAGCTTCATGCATTTCCTGTCATATCTTGCATTTTGCATCCCGCATCGCATCCCGCATAGCATATCGTCATTTCATCATATTGCTTGGTCTTGCACGTGGTTGATTGTATCCTTGTTGCTTGTTTGTCTTGTTGGGTAGAGCCAGGAGACGAGTTCGCTAACGAGGAGCCCGTTGAGTTTGCTTTTGAGGATCCAGTCAACTCTGACAACTGTGCAGGCAAGATGATCATACCCTCGAAATCACTACTATCTTTGCTATGCTAGTTTGCTCGCTCTTTTGCTATGCCATTGCTACGATGCCTACCATTTGCTTGTCAGCCTCCCAATTGCCATGTCAAACCTCTAACCTACCTTGTCCTAGCAAACTGTTGATTGACTAAGTTACCGCTTTGCTCAGCCCCCCTCTTATAGCGTTGCTAGTTGCAGGTGAAGATTGAAGGCCGTTCCTTGTTGGGACATCTTTTATTTAATTGTTGGGATATCATTATATTGTTATGTTATCTTAATGCATCTATATACTTGGTAAAGGGTGGAAGGCTCGGCCTCTAGCCTAGTGTTTTGTTCCACTCTTGCCGCCCTAGTTTCCGTCATATCGGTGTTATGTTCCCGGATTTTGCGTTCCTTACGCGGTTGGGTTATAATGGGAACCCCTTGATATTTCACCTTGATTAAAGCTTGTCCAGCAATGCCCAACCTTGGTTTTACCATTTGCCACCTACCCTTTTCTTTCCCTTGGGTTCTGCAGACTCAAGGGTCATCTTATTTTAACCCCCCCCCCCGGGCCAGTGCTCCTCTAAGTGTTGGTCCACCTGTCAGCTGCCGGTGGCCACCAGGGGCAACTCTGGGCTGGCCTACCCGTACCTAAGACAATCTGAGTGTGCCCTGAGAAAGAGATATGTGCAGCTCCTGTTGGACTTGTCGGCACATTCGGGCGGTGTTGCTGGTCTTGTTTTAACCTGTCGAAGTGTCTTGAGTTACCGAGATACCGAGTCTGATCGGAACGTCTTGGGAGGAGGTCTATTCCTTCGTTGACCGTGAGAGCTTGTCATGGGCTAAGTTGGGACTCCCCTGCAGGGATTGAACTTTCAAAAGCCGTGCCCGCGGTTATGGGCGGATGGGAATTTGTTAATGTCCGGTTGTAGATAACTTGAACCTTAATTTAATTAAAATGAATCAACTGAGTGAGTTACCGTGATGGCGGCCTCTTCTCGGCGGAGTCCAGGAAGTGGACATGGTGTTGGAGTAATGCTTGCGCAGGTTGTTCTTCTAGATTCTCGCTCGCGCTTGCCTCCTCTTCTCGCTCTCTTTTGCGAATAAGTTAGCCACCACATAGGCTAGTCGCTTGCTGCAGCTCCACATATAAATTGCCTTACCCTTCCTATAAGCTTAAATAGTCTTGATCGAGAGGGTGCGAGATTGCTGAGTCCCTGTGGCTCACAGATTCCTATTACACCAGATGCAGGTCCGGGTGATTCCGCTCCAGGTGATGAGTACGAGCTCAAGTGGGAGTTCGACGAGGACTCTCAGCGATACTACATGTCTTTTCCTGATGATCAGTAGTGGTGCCTAGTTGGGGTTTGATCGGGACCGTGTCGCATGTTGGGTTATCTTCTATTTTGGCGCCGTAGTCGGGCCATGAGTGTTTGGATGATGTATGTTATTTATGTACTCTGATGTGACGTGGCGAGTGTAAGCCAACTATGTTTTCCCCTTTCATTCTATATGTTACATGGGATGTTGTGATGATTGCCTAACTTGCGACATTGCTTTCAATGCGGTTATGTCTCTAAGTCGTGCCTCGACACGTGGGAGCTATAGCCGCATCGAGGGCGTTACAAGTCATTAGGGCATGCATGTATCTTCTGCACCTCCAATCCTAGAGGGCATACGACCTTGTTTGCTGTGTACGTACTATCGGGCAATTCGTTATCCTTTGGAAGCTTCTTCTTCAATATTTTCAGTAGCTTCTCAAATCCTTTGTCAGCCACAGCATTCTCTGCCTTCCGCTGCAGCAATTCCAGTATGGTACCGAGCTTTGTGTTGCCATCTTCACAATTGGGGTACAACCCTTTTTGTGATCCTCTAGCATGCGATCAAACTTCAGCTTCTCCTTTTGACTTTCGCATTGCGTTCTTGCATCGACAATGACCCGGCGGAGATCATCATCATCGGGCACATCGTCTGGTTCCTCTTGATCTTCAGCAGCTTCCCCCGTTGCAGCATCATCGGGCACATCGTCTGGTTCCTCTTGATCTTCAGCAGCTCCCCCCGTTGCAGCATCACCGTATTCAGGGGGCACATAGTTGTCATCATCCTCTTCTTCTTCGTTGTCTTCCATCATAACCCCAGTTTCTCCGTGCTTCGTCCAAACATTATAGTGTGGCATGAAACCCTTATAAAGTAGGTGGGTGTGAAGGATTTTCCGGTTAGAGTAAGACTTCGTATTCCCACATATAGGGCATGGACAACACATAAAACCATTCTGCTTGTTTGCCTCAGCCACTTCGAGAAAATTATGCACGCCCTTAATGTACTCAGAGGTGTGTCTGTCACCATACATCCATTGCCGGTTTATCTGCGTGCATTATATATAATTATGTGTGTCAAAAGTAAGAAAATCAGACAAGTATCTATCTAAAGTAAGAAAACCAGACAAGTATCTATCTAAAGTAAAAAAATCAGAAAGAAGATAAGAACAAGAGGCTCACCACGGTGGTGCCGGCGACAAGATCGGTGCGGGCGATCGACGGTGGTGAAAACGGGGACGAGGCGTGACGGACCGCTAAATCTAGACAAATCTCAGGAAAAATGGATCTCCGAGGTCGAGCTTCGAGAGGATAAAGCTTAACTAGTGTGGCTCGGGCATTTCATCGAACACCTCATGTGCGTAGGAGGTGAGCTAGAGCACCCAAATGCCCTCCCCTCGCCGGCAAAAAAATAGAGTAGTGTGGACTGCTCTGCTCGCCGGCGAGGGGGTATATATAGGCAACTCATTTGTCCCGGTTCGTGGCAGAAACCGGGACTAAAGGCCCCCCTTAAGTACCGGTTCTAGGCACGAACCGGTACCAACGGCTGTGGGCCAGGAGCACGGCCCACTGGTCTCGGTTCGTGCCTAGAACCGGAACAAATGGATCCAGAAAAACCGGGACCAATGCCCACGAGGCCCTGGCCGCCCCCCTGGGCTCATGAACTGGGACTAATGCCCCCCATGGATCCCGGTTCGTGAAGAACTGGGACTAATGGGCTGGCCAGGCCCGAATCAAAGCCTTTTTTTCTACTAGTGCCTCGCGAGGCTAATCCACCACAAAACAGGAGTAGGGTCTTACACCACAAGGTGGCCCGAACCTGGGTAAACTGTTGTGTCCCTTCCCTTTCTTGTTCATCGAGTTAGGCTATGGGGTGATGAACTGATAGGTTGGAGAGGTTGAGTTCTTCGCATACGCCCCAGAGTTCGAACCTTTCTAGGGTCTGCGGATCCCTGAATCCGACACACCCGGCCAGGGCCGGTTCGATAGAGGCGGCCGGGTACTAGGGAAACCCAAGTGTGATTGCTATCCTTGGCAAAAGCATGTAGCTCAGAAAGCTTTTGAACTAGGGGTTTATCCAGTTAAGCAACATGCCAGAGCTGAATAGAGATTCCATTTCCAGCTTTGCAATGAGAGTTTCCTGTAGAGCACGAAAAGAGTTTCAGGTGTGCTTTCAAACTATTCGTAGTGCTTTGTGTCTACCCTATGTTTAACATAACCACTTTACCATTGACGGCGAGTATTCTTCTAATAGTTCACTTAGCTTACATTTTATGTTTCTAATAGTTCGCGTAACTTCTAGTCTACAGTTGGTTTCTTCAAGTAGCTTACTTCACTTCCATTTTATGTTTCACGTGGTTTGCTTAACTTCCGGGTTGTAGTTGCCCCTTATAGACTTGCATGTCAATGTCTCGGATGTTGGTTTGCCCTGGCTGGCCAAAGAAGGCCATGGAACGATCATCATTATCTGTCATTGGTAAATATACAGGGCAGATACAAACACATTACAACATAATCACTTGTTGACCAGTCCCAAGAAACATCCTCGAGTTATGTTTCAAATAGTTTGCTTAGCTTCTGGGTTGGTTTTGGTCTCTGCACCAATTGGTGCAGTGGGTCATCTAGTTGATATTAATCCATGTTTGTTGTCATTTGTTACACTTAGTTCAAGAGTTGTGGCTACTTAAAATTTACTACTTATCATCAAAAGATACATATATGTATTTTACTGTTTATGATCCTGTCTTATAATTTTCACCATTGCTTTTTTAGAAATAGACAAGTGAATGTTAGTAAAAATTTGTGTTGTAAAAACTACAAGTAAATGAGACGTCCACTTCCTTAAAATTCTTGTTGTGATAATAGTTACCCCATTCAAAAATCTTGCCACATTTTGCCTCTTTCAGATAAATTGTTGCCACCCAGGCTGCTATCTATGAACTATGTAGGTGGATCACATACCATGAGTAAAAATCATGAGAGCAGATATATATATATATGTATACATGACCACCTAAATGCCAACAAAGAGTGACAGAGTGAGTGAGTTAAAAATGGGGAATGAGTTCGCTGCAACGGCTAGCTCCCGCGACCCCGCTCCCCAACCCCACCAGCCCCCACCGGCGGCGGTCGCTCCAGCCCCGTCGGCCACCCTCTCTGCTCCACGCGTCCCCCGTCGCGCACCGCCGAAGCCCCCCGTCGCGCTCCCCCATCGCGCACCGCTGAAGCCTCCCGCAGGCAGGTTCAGAGCGGAGAATGGGGGTCGCCGGCGCGCGCCCTTGCCTACCACGGAAGCCACGCCGTTGCACTCCGCCCCGGCTCCCCTTGCCAGCGCCGTCTCCAGCCAGCAGCCGAAGCCCCCGGTGCCGAGCTCCGTGGGTCTCCCGCAGCTCCTCCTAGCCCCGGCGGATCTGACTCCCGCCTCCCCGCTGCACCCGCCGCCTCCGGCGGGCCGGACCCTCGCGATGCCCCCGGCGCTCGACGAGTTCGTGGTGGTGCTCAAGCCCCGGCCTGCCCCCTCGTGCGCCGCCGATGGTGATGAGGCCGGGGATGGGGAGGTTGCCCCGCTGTCTCCGCTGGCAGGATTTGTCTCCCGTGATGCACAGCTTCAGCCTGGTTTCATCGTGGGTGAGGCCCCAACCCTGCAGTCGCCTCCGGCCGCCGCGAGGACGCTGTCAAGGACCTATCCCTGCAGTCGCCTCCAGCCATCGCGCAAGGCCTCGAAGTTGGTGTGGATCCCCGGTCTCCAGATCTGGTAGCTCGTGGTGCTGGCAATGTCTGCATCCAGGAGATGGCACCACAGTCGCCCGCAGCTGCTGAGGAGGAATCCTGTCGTAGTGTTGCTCGCGTGTGGTCGAGCGATTCCGCGCCGCTTCCTTGTGATCCGGCAGAGAAGGTGGACATGCTACCAGGGGATGGTCCCTGGATCTTCGTGGTGTGGAAGCGTCACCTCTGTGACCGTGAGCACTGCAGCCAAGCTTCCGGTGTCTTGGCCAGGAGTGGTGTGAGGCTTGTGCAAGCTACTGACTTCAGGCGTCGAACTCACGGCCGCTGTTTCCGTTGTTTGGCTCCAGACCACAAGGCTGCCTCTTGTCGTGATCCGATTTGATGCCTCGCCTGCCCACGCTCTGGGCACCGTGAGAGGGACTGTCGTCGTCGCCGCATTTCCTCCGTCAGAGCTCGCTACAATGCGCGTGCACCCCCCCCCCCCCCCCCCGAGCTCCGCCTTCTCCTTCCTCAGCCGGACGCTCTTGGGCTTCAGTTGTTGCCCCCGCAACAAAGGCCCAAGCTCCAGAGTGTGTGATGTCTTCTAAAGATCCTGGTGAAGGTTGTGATGGTTATGATGTTGTGGCAAGGTCCGCTGACGCTTTGCTTGCACCTTTTACCGCTGAGCTGCAATCCATGGTGGCGAAGGCGTTTCGCCCTTTGAGCTTGTTGGTGGCCCGTGCAACCAGCTTATTGGAGCAGGCGGAGGTCTCCAATGGTGACAAGGGGTCGATCCAACCCTCTTTGCAGGGACCCTGCTTCTCTGACTCGAACACTCATGGCTCGATGTTGACTGCATTGGCGCCATTGGTGGAAAAAGATGGGGACCAAGGTGTCGAGGGCAGCATGGCCACTGAGTGTAGCGTGGCCATTTCTACCACGGGCGAAGTGAGGGATGTTGCTGAGGGATGTGCCTTGGCGACTGAGAGCGAGGGCACTTTGCATGACTTCGCCGAGCCGCTCACAGGTCTGACTCCAATCATCCAAGGTTTGTGTCGCCTGGTCAATGCGAAGAAGATCAAGAAGGTCAACCAGCGGATCAGTGCCCCCTTGGGGGACAACCCTGCAGGATGTTAGTCGCTAGCAGGTGCTTGTTTCTCCGGTGGCCGTCTTTTTGGGAGTAGTCCGCTTGTAGTTTCGCGGGATGGCTTGTTGTTGTGTGCCATCTGCGGTATCTCCGTTGGTTTTGAGTCTTGTGGGTTTTGACCCTCGTTGTATCGGTTTTTGCCTGGTTTTCCATCAATTAACCGGGCAACTACCTTCTTCTTAATTAATGAAAAAGGCAAAGCTTTTGCCTCTGTTTTAAAAAAATGCCAACAAATTATGCAAACAAATATTTCCTTTGCTCTAAAATATAAGACGTTTTGGCATATCTACTTAGCATAACAAAAATGTCTTATATTAAAAACGAAGTAGTAGAAGAGAGGCAAGTAGTGTCACAAATCAGAAGAAACCAAATGTGGCAAAATATTCAATGGGGTAACTAGTGTCGCGACAAATTGGTAAATTTTATGGGGTAAAATGTGCAGTTTACTCTCAAACTATTTTGCATAGTAGATAGTGTCGTCGCTTAACCATTCTAAATATAGTTTTTATATTAAGAAAATTTACTTCATAATTAGTTTTGATGGGGACCGTTGCTGCCCGCGTATCCCATTCATGTTGTGCTCGAGGACAAAGCTCTAATCTACGTTGTGCTTGAGGACAAAGCTCTGTTTCGACATGCACCGCGCGCACCTTGCACATGGTGAACTCCCCATCAACGCTTCGTCTGCTTGCCATGGTGCGCCACTCCCGGCCGGCCCCTCCGATACACAGCGACGCCAACAGCGATATCTTATCCCGCCATTATTAATTTCGGTTGATAGGGGCGATATTGCTCGTGGCACCACAAGCTTCACGATCAATCTTGGTGCCTGTCACCTTCTTATACAGTGATATCCGCCTCATATACATGCTATCACACATGTGGGTAAGCCCATGAGCATCACACATTTGAGGTTGTTTGGCTGAAATTTTCACAACCATATGTTTGTTCTTTATGCATTGAACACTTGGATGGACATCCAATCCCATGCTAATATGTTTTATTTATTTTAGAATGTAAGAGATTTTATCGAGGAATTTTAACATTAAAAACCTGCTAATTTTAAGAGTGACAAAGCGAATGTCTTCAAGCATCTTGATTAAAGAAGACTGGATAAGTTTGGCTCAGTTAACACTTATTGTATGTAAGATGAGCATGTCATAACTGAGAGAAGGAAAGCATAGATATTTCGTTGTTTTAATTTTCAATATAAAATTGACAATTGTTCTTTGGATGCGGTTGGGTCTAGGTTCAGAAAAATTCTCCCCATTATATTTGTGTTAGTTTGGAAGGACTACTAAACATATCTTGGACCAACATCGGTTGTTTTCAAATCAATGATTTTTTTTTTGAAAAAGAGGTTATCCCCTAGCCTCTGTATTAGAATGATGCATGCGACCATCAAATCAATGAAATGAAACAAAAGGAAATATTCTGACCGGACGCGTGCTTATATTAGAGGCAATTATTAAATGGAGCGGTAGAGACTCCATTAGCCATGTGCCATTGAAAGAGGCACAGGGGCAATCAGTTGCCACAGGCTTTTGACGTATAGCTTTCATGTGTCCTTCAATATTATTCGAGAGATTTACATGGCAGATTGAGAGTGGATGCGTGCGTACGAATGGAAGAATGAGTATATCTGTCCCAATGCATTCATATGTAGATTATCTAGACAGCTTTAGAAATGCTAATGTTAACATGTTTTGAATTGGTAATGGGGTTATTTCATGCTCATCCATACGTGAGAAGGATCTTACTAGCTACCTCTGTCCTGGTTTATTAGTACCCGTTGTAGTTTGGGTCAAAGTTTGACCACATATTTGACTAACAAAATGCCAATGCATGTCACAAAAAATTATATTGCCCGATTTGTATTTGAGTACAGTTTGAAATGATACGTATAACTACTATTTTATTAGTTAAAATCATGGTCAAAATATGACCCAAAATACGAGGGAACTATTAAACCAGGACGGTGGTATAGGTAAGTTTGATCGAATGTCTTCATTAATTTGTCCGTTCAAGTAACTAACTTGAGGTGTTTTGATGATATAATGTAATGTACTGATCGTAGGCGCGATGTCTATGTGCTGTTAGTTAGTGCTCCCACCATCATAGGATATGCAGTTAAAGTTTCAAGTTTGACCAGAATATTGACAGAAACTAATTACAGTTTTTATAACTAAAGATTTTATTGCTTTGAGTAAATGGCAATATTTACCATATAAATAAGTTTTTGTAATACTACTTACCACATTTTAAAAATTCGTCACAACTTACCAGATTTTAAAAATATTGTCAAAACTTAGCAAATTTAAGATAATTTCCCCATTTTTTAATCTAATATCTAGTGTCACAAATCTTTAAAACAGGTAAATTTTATCAAAGATATGGCAAAATCTGATAAGTTGTAACTAAATTTCTCAAATCTAGTACGTAGTGTCTCAAAAGCTTTTCTATATGGTAAATAACATCATTTACTCTAATGTTTCTGCCTTAATGTCAAGAAATAGATGATACCACACAATTCATCACAAGAAAGGTACTAATTAAAGTGAAAATACTATAATTACACGCTAGTGAAGAAGAAAACATTTTAAGCAGAAATACTCACTCCGGTTATTTTTACATGTCACATTAGCTTTGCCTCAAGTCAAATTTGTAAAATTTGACCAACAATTAGTCAAATTTTATATATGTGTTAGTATACAAAAATTGTCTCAATAGATTCATAATTCAATCTAATATAATATGATATCAATTTTGTACACTAATATATACATATAATTTGACTAAATTGTTGGTCAATCTCATAAAGTTTGACCTAAGACAAATCCAATGTGACAGGTAAAATAACCAGAGGGATTATATCAATAATCCTATTGAATTTTGCCATATATTAGTTCTCTCCATCCCGAGAATACTAGTAAATCTAGGATTGTCCAAAATCAATCTATTTGGAGTAGTTGGAGAGGATCTATTTTGAGTAGTCGTTGGAGTAGTTGGAGAGGAACTACTTGACAAAAGGGTCCAACCACTACAGCCTAACAACCAAAATCATGTGCTTGATAGTAGTTGTAGTGAATACCATATAGCCCCCATAGAACATTTTTTTCTTGTCAAACAAATGGGTCATTACGACTAAGAACAACAAAAGAACATGGCTAATCTCATACTGTTCAAATGGAGGGGGGTGGATCATGCCAGACCAATAGATTTGTGATCTTTTCATTGGCGAAGAAACGCTCCCCATGGGGAAAGAAAGGAAGGTACCATACAACCTTCGCCGGACTACCACACTTCTTTTCTTCCTCCACTTCAACTCTTCGCGCCCCCTTCTTGTATCGATATCCGGATATATGGCATATCGTGCATATGTGCAGGTATTTGTGCTCGTCCTTGTAGATTATGCAGTCGTTAGGACAAGAGTTGTACCTCTGTACTTCTAATCCAAGAGAACAAATGACCTTCCTCGGTTCGTAAGTGCTCTAAGGCAACTTGTTATCTGTTGGGACAACTTCTGCAAGGAACTCGAACGCCTCATTGAAACCTACATTCGGGAAATTGTATATGGCCTTGATCCTCATGAGTTCAAGCGTCACAGCTAGAATGTTTGACTCATCGTTCACGCAACCGGGATAGAGCTGAGTCTTTGAGTCTCAGACCAACTTATCTATGACGACTATATATCTTCTGTCGGCAGGATCCTGCATCAACTGCTTAATAAAGTTCAGAAAAGACTCAGTTATTTTCAATGAATAATCTGATCACAACCCCACAATTCACCAGATCCCAACAAACATACCTCAAAAGAAGATTAATCCAAGAAGATCAAGGAGAACATTGTATTGAGGATCAAAGAGATAGAGAAGCCATCTAGCTACTAGCTATGGACCCGTAGGTCTATGGTAATCTACTCACGCATCATCGGAAGGCGGCAAGGATGATGTAGAAACCCTCCGTGATCGATTCCCCCGACAGCAGAGTACCGAAAAAGGCCTCCAAATGGGATCGCAGAAGAACAGAAGTTTGAGGCGGCGGAAAAAGGTTACCAGGTGGCTCTGTGTTGGTTTCCCAATAATGAGAATTTATAGAAGTGGAATTAGGTTAGGCGGAGCCTCGAGGGTCCCTCAAGGCAACTGCCCCCACCCCCAGGGCGCGCCCTGTTGCCTTGTCGTCTCCTCGTTCGTCCTCTGGTCTCCTCCCGGAACTTCTAGGGTCTTTTTTGTCTAGAAAAAAATCATCAAAAAGGTTTGTAACGTTTGGACTACATTTGCTACTGATTTTCTGGAAAAGAACAACTGACACTAGGCAGTGGGTAAATAGGTTAGTCACAAAAATGATATAAAATGGCACAAAAATGCATATAAAGCATCCAAGATTGATAATATAATAGCATGAAATAATAAAAATATTGGAGATGTATGATGAACTTCTTGATCAGCTTCATACAGGGTCTCCGTTAGCGACGACGGTTCATGTCTTCTTTCACCAGCATTCATGTCCACCTCCGCCACCTCGCCATGGAAGTCCATCTTGTATACCCATGTATGAAACCCTGACTACGAGGTGCTGCTGCAAAGTAGAGGACGTAAATATAATCGCGTTCTAGCAATCAATGGATGGACAACAGATATTCTTATGTCCCACCTTCTTTCGGAAAACCTTGGCGGCCTTAAGGAACTTCATCAAACCGCCGATGAATGTGAAAGTCACCTGAGGCCCGTACATCCAACTTCAGTCATCCATCGATGCGCCTACGACGAAACAACATCATATGACAACATTAAACAATCAATTCATGCATATATATACTTGGAGAAAATATTAAATAATCAAACTGAGATTAATGAAAAATACCTCCATTAATTGAGGAAAACAGTATATAAGGTTCCCTCTCCACAAATTAGGAGTGCACAAAGGAGGGAGAACAACCTACCATCACATACACAACAAATTGCAAATTACACACAAGGATTAATACAACTATGAACAAAAACACAAGATCTAGATCTAGAGTAGAGAGAAGAGAGAGAAAAGAGGAGAGGAGGATAAATGCTAAAATTAATGGAGGAGGAGAGGAGGGAGAGAGATATTTACCTTGCAATAGATAAGGGGAATGTTCCTACAAGAAGTTATTGGACGATTTATGGTTGTTGGGAAAGAAATTTTGGGGCCAGCTTCTACCTCCGCCTCAATTATTGGACTGGCCAGGCAAAGCGGCCCGCCACATATAAGTTGTTATATGTGATGGGCGCTTTGATATGACCCGTCACATATGATTGGGGATCACCATCATATGTGATGGGCCGTGCAAAGGCGCCCGTCACATAAGAGTGGTGGGCTCGGGACTAAGAATCCACCCATCACATATGAGACTGCATATGTGATGGGGCCCGTCACATATGTCTTTGAGCCCAAAATCGCACATGACCTTTTTGTGGTAGTGAGACCAAGTTTGCAATTTTAGCAAAAGTTGGAGGGCCAAAACCATACTTTTTCCCAATCCAAATAGGTTCTGAGATGACCACAATAAGAAATCTCCCAAAATGTGGTATAAGTTTGTTCTACTCTTCATTTTTTTTCTATATTTATTATGAGCTGACTACGAAACAACATTTTTTTGAAAAAAAATGACCTTAGGTTTCGAGGGCTCGTCACATCCATTACAGGTTTTACGTGGACTTCCTTTTCTTTTTAGATAATGGTAAGTATGTCTTTTTTTTAAGATCCAGCATGCTGCTGGCTTTTCATATTACTCATAGCAGGAAGCAATGGGAAAAGGAATACATGGTGTTGATCCTAAGATCATAATAGAGAGAAAAAAAAAGCCTACTGATAGAAAATAAAAGAAAAGGGCCAGGTTCTAGAACAAAGATAGCTCGTCAGCCGATCCCTTCTGACGGTAAATATGTCTTGTTCTTGTTTTTGAATTATAGTACAGAAGGAGGTGAGATCAGTTCCACTGCCACGAGCCATCTCCTTTGACAAGAAAATTTAGCCTCTTTATATGCCATCGCCTACTTACATAGATCATCACATAAAATTATGCATTCCCTCATCATGGAAACATTCCCCCATGGCATACCCAAAATATGGCGCCAAAAACTAAAAGGAGCCGAAACGGAAGTAGTGGCCGCTACTAAAATGGAATATTCCCAAGCGGCGCCCGCTACGGTTATGGATTTAACCCCATACCCTGATCGTATTGAGCATAGATACTTTATGCTAATGACATGTCTTACTTTGTTGAGTTATATTAGTTTAAAAGCATAGAAAATTCAACATGTTCCAGCCTATAACCTTCGGAAACTAGGGTGGGAAAGAGAAACTCAACCCTGATCTCGGTCCTCGCGTCGCTCTGCCTCCATGACAAACATGGCCCATGCCCCCTTCCCATCAGACCCACCCTTCTATTTCTGCCTATAAATACCAAGCCACGCTGATCACTTGGACAGCCAACGAGCAAAAAGAGTCATTTCTGCTTGCAATACTTTGTAGAGGAGATATGGCCCAGAGGACAATTTCATTGTGCCTAATCCTTGGCTTACTAGCCGCGGCAGCACCTGCCAATGCAACCAGCTTTGATTTCTATTACCTCATCCTAATGGTACGATATAGCATGCAGATGCTTATTTCCTGCATATGGATTAGTTATATTGCTATTTACTACTAGTACTTAGTATATTGTCTTGCTTAATACTCCCTTCATCCCAAAATAAGTGTCTCAACTTTATACTAACTTTAGTACAAAGTTGTACTAAGTTTGAGACACTTATTTTGGGACGGAGGGAGTATATAGGATTATACGCCCTCTATTCCTAAATATTTGTCTTTTTAGAGATTTCAAATGAACTATCACATACGGATGTATATAGACATATTTTAGAGTGTAGATTCACTCATTTTGCTCCGTATGTAGTCATTTGTTGAAATCTCTAGAAAGACAAATACTTTCTCCGTTCTGTAAGTCTTTTTAGAGATTGCACTACAAACTACATACGGATGTATATAGACATATTTTAAGGTGTAGATTCATTCATTTTGCTTCGTATGTAGTCCATAATGAAATATCTAAGAAAACTTATATTTAGGAACGGAGGGAGTACATAATACTTGGCACAAGAGCTATATATATGCATGATATATATGCATGAGATATCTTGTTTAAGGGAGTACATAATACTTGGCACAAGAGCTATATATATGCATGAGATATCATGTTTACCTTTCGTGAAGGATTCTTTCTGTAACTATATTATTTTTGTATTAACTATTTGTTTGCTAGTACTACTCATGAATTTTTTAGCTACTTTTATAACACTAGGTAATTGCCGCCATGCGTTGCAGTGGGGACATAAATATTCTAGTAGTTCAACATCAATCAAGCAACATCGCCTCCACAGATGCATCACTCCACTGAACCATTGAATACCACTGTTCTACTCCCTCCATCTCATAATGTACGTTATGAGACGAAGGGAGTAGTAAAGAAATGAGAAAATAGTATATACTCTCTCTGTCACAAAATTCTTGTTTTAAATTTGTCTAAATACGAATGTATCTAGTTACATTTTAGTGTTAGATACATTCGTATCTAGACAAACCTAAGACAAGAATTTTGGGACGGAGGGAGTATATACCAATTTCTAAACTGAATGCAATAAGCATCAGTTTCACAAAGACACACCCAACCTTGAGCATTGTACTAAAGAACTAATTCATGTAGACGGTAGCAAGGATTGGCACTTTAAGAGGCCCATCTTAAGATTAATAAGACATGGTACAATAGAAAATGGTATACTATTGGTCATAGATCTTTCTCCATCCATTGGTTGTTTTCTTCTTCCTTCTCATTTGTTCCCCCTGTTCTTCCGTTATCCATGCACACACTGGAAGCTATTCCTTGTTAAGGCAATGGAGAGGATGTCCTTCACCTACTGAAACCAGAAGAAGCTTGTATACAGTTATTTACAGGATCGAAAAGATAGAACAAAACCTCGACGGAATAAAAAATCTTTGTAGTATTAAGAAAGATAAATCAGTAGTGGAATAGTGTATACCAACTCCACCTACGGATGTAGAGATTACTTATCGTATTGTTGAATTCAATTTGGACTCATCAGAATACATCATCCACATTGGCATGCTTGTTCTTAAACACACTATCACTGCGCTTCAACAAAACATGCATTATGTGTCATTTAGATGAACATACATGGTCAGCCTAACACCGTAGCATCCACACAAAATGCTGGAAGCATGCCCTTGCATATCTCAACAAATACATAAGCAACTTCCAGTCTTCCACCACAGAAGTATTTTCTTTCCTATAAGTTCAGAAGAACTAAAGAGAATACTAAAATACTATATCTTACTACTCGGTTTAAATTACTTTGTCCTCTGCTACAAAATAAACTATGTACACCTTAATTTATGTATCTATAAGGATGGCAGGATGAACCATCAGTAAAACTCTAACCTGGCTGTAGTTAAGTTCAGCTTACAACATTCAGTCTCCAAGCATTCCTCTTAATTGAGTAACTTCACATATACACAGGGTGTCATGTTCTTCTTCAGGTCAGAGGACGGCAAAATAAAATACTGCAGTGATGTAGATCAACCCACCTCCAATCTGTACGACTGACTTTGACAAGATCCTTGTGTGGCAGAGACCGTCGGTGAGGAAGAGAGTGTGGTGGGTGTGTATACGAGGTTCACAGATAGTTTGGGGACGAGGGCTGAATTATACACCTTACGTTCTGTAGATGTTGCCTTACAGTTGTGTGCTTGTTAAGAATGGGTTTAGACATCCAGAACAAGAATTTCTCTACTTACAAATGCCATTAGGTTTAGGCTACATGTTCCGGCGACATACAGACTTGCTGCAAAGACAATGCATGTATGCATAGAGCACCTAAAAATCTGATTTGACACAATTAAGGTTGTGAATCTTTAATGCTAATCAACTCACCCAATCACTTCATACCATGTGCATGCTCACAGAACGTCATACAAATGGCCACAGAACCTACATAGTACCATGTACCAAATCTTTGCCACACCTAAACATTGATGCATGGACAGAACAGAGGTGTAAGACAGCAGAAAATCGTACGCCTCAGGTGAGATGGTGACGGGCGCTTGAGCTCGCGTTAGGAGAGGCTCGGCATGGACAGGACCTGGATTTGTCACCTCGCTGTCCTTCAGGAGCTCTGCGTCGTCCGTGGCGGCAGGGACTCCGACTTGTCGGCGGCTGGAGGATCTCCGCCGCATCGGTGCGGGAGGATGTCTGGGGCACCGATGCGGGTGGTGCAGGTGGGTTGGACGGCGGGAGCTGATGGAGGGCTCGCAGCGAGATCTGGTGCTCAGCTCAGCTGGATCGCTTGAGGGTTGTGGTCGTGGAAGGGAAGAGGTTCGGCAGCGGGGATTCCGGGGCGAGGGGATTCCAATCCATGCGCCGGAGGAGGCGGCGACCGGAGATTGGGCCGGTGGCGGCGGGCAGAGAAGGGCGCAGTTTTTGTGTAGAACACTATTTTTCTTGTTAAACACCGGAGAGATTATATTATTGACTCGTATCTCAATCCGGTATCTCACTCAGGTTATATTGTATATTATCATTGACTCGTATCCTAGATCATGCTCATGAATTGGCTTTGCAGTGGCCTGGAGCATACTGTGTGGACAGTGAGTATGGATGTTGCGTGCCCAAGTACGGATACCCGGCGGAGGATTTCTTCATCTAGAGCTTCACGACCTTCGACTTGTCACTGAACAAAGCCATCGTGAGATGCAATAGCGACAAACCATTCGACATTAACAAGGTCAACTAACATGAATATATTGTTCAACATCTTCTCGTTCATGCATATGCATGCAGTAGTGCAGTAATCTTATAACCATGCATGAGCAGCCGGAGCCAATTGAAAATAACTTGAACCATTACTGGAGCAACATCCATTGCCCGCGCACCAACGGGACGAGCACCTGTAAGAGCGAGTGGCGCAGCTACGGCGTCTGCTCGGGCCTCAAGGAGGTGGACTACTTCAGGGCCGCCCTCAACCTCCGCAAGAACGCCGACGTCCTCGGCGCTCTCGCCGAGCAGGGCATTAACCCAGACTACAGGTTGTACAGCACGGAGCACATCAAGTGGGCGGTGAACCAGAAGCTTGGAGTGATGCCCGGGGTGCAGTGCAGGGACAGGCCATTCGGCAAGAAGCAGCTCTACCAGATCTACCTCTGCGTCGACAAGAACGGCGAGACCATCATCGACTGCCCCAAGCTGCCCAAACTGCATTGCCCTGAGGAGGTCCTCTTCCACCCGTTCCACACGTGGATGCTCAACGCCACATCGCCTGCCAAGATCATGTTGCCCACTAAGGCCTGAGACCCACCCGGCCGGCCGGCGCCTCACTTAAGAGTACGTACTACTGTGGCCTGGAGCATTATATCGTGCTTGTTGCTCCAGTGAATGAATAAATAAATGGATGGTTGAATAAATAAAAGTGTATACATGGTTGGGAGTTACGACTTGTCATAAGAACATGACCGTCAAATCGCTGCTCTACTAGCTACTATGTATATGCATGTCTATAATATTTGTAATACGTGAAGTATATGAATGAACAGTTTTATTATGTCGGGTGTTTAAGAAATTCTCTTATCTCGATTCATTCTGAATTTTTGTTCATGGCTGCTTGTGCTGTTGGTATTAATTGGTTTCAAATTTAGTTTCGCGTAAGTTCAACTACATATAGTCTAGAAGTTATCTATTTGTTTGTGCTTCAGTGCAAACTTTTGTTCACCATGTATTTTCTTTTTGTTTATTGTGGGTTCAGCATTTGATCACCTTAAGCAACTGGAATCAGTGATTAAGGAAAAATAATATCTACTCCTATAAGGACTGAAAGTTGTAGTGTCGTGGCTGGTGGTGTCACATACAACAACTCCTAAATAAATGAAAACCCACAACAACTCATCAAAGAAATAACCTGTAAATTTTGCATGCCGCCGCCCATCTAGTCGCGCTCGTGCTAGATCTGCGGTCGTCGTCCCTTTCGCCGGCTTCGGCCACAGCCGCGCTGCCCGCTACCTCCAAAGATGTTGCCTCCGTCTTGACCTTGCTGAAAGGACCGATATCAACACAGAGGTGAGTGAATGGGTTGGTACTATAAAACTAAACCTAAGTTAGTTTTCTCTTCAAGTAATAGGCCAGTCCTAACAAGAGACAGTGCAAATACTATATCAACAACAACCACTTCGGATCAAGCTACCAAAGTTTGGATGCTTGGTTCTATAGGCCTACCAAACTCGATCACTCGAAGTTCGGATGCAGGTACCAAAGCCAAAAGTCCAACCTTTGTTGGCTAAGTCACAAAGTAGATATGCAACAGAGATCTAGAAAGCCTATACAACAGATATATAATGTATGATGCATGCCAGAGTAAGTCAGCAATATGCAATCAATAGATCTGATGGAAATGATGAAGAACAAGGTAGATCAAGTAATAAACATGATGGCAACCACACAATCAACCACATATGCAGAAAGTAAAGGGGCACAGTGATTGTTTTTACCAAAGTTCCCTCAGAAGATGCATGTTTTCATTCAGTACCCTAATCAAGCTTAGGAGGCAGTAAAACATGCTCTGTCACTCTCTTTCTTACTTGTGTGTGCCTCCTCTTTGAGTCAGTCAATGAACCAGCAAGGTAGGGATAGATCACCCTCACAAAACTTGCAAGCAAGACACGCAAGTCTTGGCTGCTTTGCAATGACACTTTTTGAAAGCACATTTGCTCCTTTGGTGATTTTGCTAATTCATGTCAACATACATGTTGTTGGACTAACATTTTCATCAAGCTTATTTCAGGAATAGTTCAACCTAGGCTAGTAGATGGATGAAGATTGTTGACCCCTCAAGATACAAAGAACAAGCATTGGCAGAAGCTTCAAGACTCTACATTCTTGGTTAAGTGATCAAAGATCGCATAGGAAAGCCAATACTATTAAAAGGGGATGGAGTTTTTGAAGGAAATATGCCCTAGAGGCAATAATAAAGTTGTTATTTTATATTTCCTTATTCATGATAAAGGTTTATTATTCATGCTAGAATTGTATTGATCGGAAACCTTAATACATGTGTGAATACATAGACAAACACCGTGTCCCTAGTGAGCCTCTACTAGACTAGTTCTGTGATCAAAGATGGTTAAGGTTTCCTAACCATAGACATGAGTTGTCATTTGATAACAGGATCACATCATTAGGAGAATGATGTGATAGACAAGACCCATCTGTTAGCTTAGCATTATGATCATTCAATTTTATTGTTATTGCTTTCTTCATGTCAAATACATATTCCTTTGACTATGAGATTATGCAACTCCCGGATACCGGAGGAATGCCTTGTGTGCTATCAAACATCACAACATAAGTGGGTGATTATAAAGATGCTCTACAGGTATCTCCGAAGGTGTTTGTTGGGTTAGCATAGATCGTGATTAGGATTTGTTACTCTGAGTATCGGAGAGGTATCTCTGGGCCCTCTCGGTAATACACATCATAAGAAGCCTTGCAAGCAAAGTGACTAATGAGTTAGTTGCAGGATGATGTATTACGGAACGAGTAAAGAGACTTGCCGGTAAAGAGATTGAACTAGGCATGAAGATACCGATGATCGAATCTCAGGCAAGTAACATACCGATGGACAAAGGGAATTGTGTATGTTGTCATTACGGTTTGACCGATAAAGATCTTCGTAGATTATGTAGGAGCCAATATGAGCATCCAAGTTCCGCTATTGGTTATTGACCGAAGAGTTGTGTCGGTCATGTCTACATAGTTCTCAAACTCGTAGGGTCCGCACGCTTAGCGTTCAATGACGATATAGTATTATATGAGTTATGTGATTTGGTGACTGAATGTTGTTTGGAGTTCCGGATGAGATCATGTACATGACGAGGAGTCTCGAAATGGTCGAGGGGTGAAGATTGATATATAGGACGATGGTATTCGGAGACCGGAAGTGTTCCGGGCGGTATCGGGTACATATAGGGTCACCGGAAGGGGTTCCGGGCACCCCCCCCAGCAAAGATATGGGCTTAATGGGCCAAGGGGGGACAGACCAGCCCACAAGGGGCTGGTGCGCCCCTCCACCAGGCCGCCCAGCCCTAGGGAAAGGAAAGGGGGGAGGGCAAGGCCCTCCTTCCTTCCCTTCCTCAAGGGAGAAAGGAAAGGGGGGGGGGGGTGGCGCCACCTCCCCCTTCCTTCCCCTGGCGCCTATACAAGGGGGGCGAACCAGGGCAGGAGCCCAAGTGGGATTCGGCCCCACTTGGGGCGCCCCTTGGCCTCTCCCCTCTCCCTCCCACCTATATATATGAGGAGGGGGCGCGTAGAACACATAACATCAATTATTAGCCGTGTGCGGCGCTCCTCTCCATAGTTTACACCCCTGGTCATATTCTCGCGGTGCTTAGGCGAAGCCCTGCGCGAATCACTTCACCATCACCGTCACCACGATGTCGTGCTAACGGAACCCATCTACTACCTCGATGCTTTGCTGGATCAAGAAGGCGAGGGACGTCACCGAGCTGAACGTGTGCAGAACTCGGAGGTGCCGTACGTTCGGTACTTGATCGGTCGGAGCTAGAAGAAGTTCGACTACATCAACCGCGTTGTCAAACGCTTCCGCTTTCGGTCTACAAGGGTACGTGGACACACTCTCCCCCTCTCGTTGCTATGCATCTCCTAGATAGATCTTGCATGATCGTAGGAATTTTTTTGAAATTGCATGCTACGTTTTCCAACAGTGGCATCATGAGCCAGGTTTATGCGTAGATGATATGCACGAGTAGAACACAAAGAGTTGTGGGCAGTGATAGTCATACTGCTTACCACAAACGTCTTATTTTGATTCGACGGTATTGTGGGATGAAGCGGCCCAGACCAACCTTACATGTCCATGCACATGAGACCGGTTCCACCGACAAACATGCAACTAGTTTTGCATAAAGGTAGCTAGCAGGTGTCTGTTTCTTCTACTTTAGTTGAATCAAATTTGATTGCGGCCCGTCCTTGAAGAAGGTTAAAACAGCAAACTTGACAAAACACCGTTGTGGTTTTGATGCGTAGGTAAGAAGGGTTCTTGCTAGAAGCCCGTAGCAGCTGTCGTGGTTCTAAGTCTGACAGTAGAACGGGGGGTAGGAATGTAGAGGCAAGATCCTAGTTATGGAGGAGTTGTACACGCGGGTTTTACGAGTTCAGGCCCTTCTCAGAGGAAGTAATAGCCCTACGTCTCGAAGCCCGGAGGCGGTCGACTGGATTATGAGCGTGTGAGTTACAGGGGGTGCGAACCCTTGTCCCAGAGGAGGGGGTGGCTTATATAGAGTGCGCCATGACCCCCAGCTCCCCTCCATTACATAGGATTCAATGTGCATAAAGGGGTGGCGTTACAGGTAACGCCTGTATTGAAGTGCTACAAATGATCATTAAATATATGAGTAAATACCCGACCGTTGCTGCGTAGAGCGGCTTTAGGTATTCTTATATGTCGAGTGGTTTCATGGTCGAGTGACCTGGATAAAGAGAGGTCTCCGAGTGAATGGTAGGTCGAGTGGACTTTACTAGAAACCTTTGCTGGATCCCTTCTTCTGATTCTTGAACTTCTTTGTTCTTAGGACAAGGACCTTAGGTAGGACGTATAGGTCAGGCTATTACCCTACCCCAGGTTTGTGTCCTCATCATTAGCTCCTGAATGGATCGAGGTTTGAGTGAAAAAGAAGGATGGAGTTGACCTTGCTTTGTCTTGCCTTTATCTCCCGGTGGAGGCCAGTTGTTAGAACTTTAGCTTCGTTTCAGTCGCCTTGATCGATTCAGGAATTGCCGACTGGTTTATGCAATGACATCCGTCGAGTGACATCTCTGACATGAAATCTTTGGCGTGATCGGTTGTAGAGGATCCCGGATCTCACGGGATTCAAACTTTTGGTGGACGCGCGCCAGGCGGAGCGCTCCACGGAAAGTGGAGTAGATAAATAGGACGTTTCAATTTCTACGCCACCTTTTTTGCCACGTATCCCGTGTGCGACTGCTGGGGGGGATTTGACAGGATCGCTCAGGCCCACGCGTCAGCCACTCGGAAGCAGGCCTTTAAAAGCGGCGAGGCCGAGGCATTTGCACTGTGCGCGTCCATTTCCCTTCTTCTTCCCCTCGCATCTCCACTCTCGACGCCGCTGCTCTGCCGCTATGGGGAAGGACAAAACGGTGGCGCTAGAGCGTGTGAAGAAGGCGACGGGGGCGGCGAAGAATAAGAAGATGAATCGGGGGCTTCATCGCGCTCGGGGCTACCGTCGGGTTGGATCCAAGGAGACTGGATCCGATCTTCGCTTCGGCAGGAGGACTTGGATGATATGGCCGAGTTAGGGCTGATCGTCCATAAGTCTGCGCGTCTACCGAGGGGGAAACGGAGCCGCAGCCGCAACCAGGTGAGTGTGTTCTGCTCGCCACTCATGTCGACCGCGGCTTCTCGCTTCCACCACACCCCTTCTTTCAAGGTTTCCTGAATTTCTTTGGTGCCCAACTCCACCATTTTACTCCCAATACCATCACATATCTTGCTGCATTCGTCTCCATGTGTGAGAATTTCCTGGGGTGCCGACCGCACTGGGGTCTGTTCAAGCACATCTTTACCATCCGATCCCAAACTGTGAAGAAAGAAAACTTGAACGACGAGAAGACCCACGTTATATAGATGTGTGGGGGTCTAGGCATTCAGAAGAGGAAGAGGAGTTATTTTCCCACGATGACTCTTCCGGAGTCGGTCAGGGGCTGGCAGCTCGACCTGGTTCTACTGCCAGGATATCGCGACCCCAGGCCAGTCGACCGGGCTCCCCCTTTCTCTTTTGACCATGTTCAAACTCCATCTTCGTTGAAAGTGACTGCTGTGGAGAAGGCGGAGACAGGCATGCTAGTCGAGAAAGTAGTCCAACTGATCAACCAAGGTGTCACCGGTATGGACCTGCTTGAGGTGTTCCTCAGTCGGCGGATCCAACCTCTCCAAGCTCGTGACCACTCCATGTGGATGTACTCTGGGGCTGGTGACACTGCTCGGGTTCATCCGGAGGAGGTGGAGGCCAAAACAGTGGCCGAGTGGTTGATGGGTATCACCGGGAACAAGGACAACCCTAGGGGTGCTAGGAGAGTTGGCCCTTTCAGCGACAGCAACTTGCCAGACAAGGTCTGGTCATCATATTTGAGTTTTTGAACGTATTTTCCGATTGATTGTTGATCCGACTAACTTATGACCGGTCTCTTGTTTTGCAGATCTATACGGAGATGTATTCAATGCCCAATGGTGAACAAGCTCTAGAGCAATACCAAGAGGGCGAGGACAGTGCCAAGGAGAGCGTCGAGTGGGAGTCCCCATCTGACGATGATGAAGACGAGAGTGACGAGTCGGACGATGAGGAAGTGGCCGACTTACCGCCTCGTTCTGAATGTCGATCCAAGCTGCGCCATGATCCCGTGAGCAAGCGTGGCAAAGCTGTGGCGTCGAATGTCCCATCTCACAAGTGCGCTCGGTCCTCGACTCCAGAATTGACTGAGAAGGTCACCAAGCAGTCCAAAATTAATCCTTCGAAGGCTCGGAAGACCTTGCCTAGAATCAAGATGGGTGTCCCTGTTGCCTCTAGGTAAATGTTCTTCTCGTATTTTCTTGTTCCGACCGATTTCCTGTTCCGACCGGTTTTCTTGTTCTGACCTAGTGGATGATGAACCTGTATAGCCCGACCTCTGCTGCGACTGATATGGATGTTGATAAGACTCTAGCCGACGAGGAAGCTGATGACGCCATCACCTCCAAAGCCAGTAAGTCTGCCCGATTCGAATTCATTGAGTCGACTGGATGGTTTGTCAGTTATCCTTATGGCTTTCTCTGTTTATTGCAGTTCCATGATACGTTGTTGTGCTCCCAGACGATGAAGAAGAAGTACCACTGAGAGGGAGGAGTGAAAGTGCTAGTGATCGACTAGAGGGGGGGTGAATAGGCGATTTTTATGTAAGTCTTCAAAACATGGAAGTTTCGAAGACAAACAATAGAAACAAACCTATTACCATGCAGCGGAAGGTAGACTACACTAAGCAAGCCATAGTCAGGTATTCAGAGAGATGAAAGCACAAAGACTAATAGCAGCTAGGTAGTATAGATCAGGATGGAAGATAGTATGAAGCTAATCAGAATAGCAGTCACACAGTGAAGACAAAATAGATAATGCAAATAGGCAATGACTTCACAAGGACCAATATGCAAATAAACTGATGGGAAGGATGGAACCAGTGGATCATTGAAGACAATGATTTGTTGGACCAGTTCCAGTTGCTGTGACACCTGTACGTCTGGTTAGGGAGGCTGAGATTCAACTCAGAAGACTGCGTCTTCACCTTATTCCCCTTGAGCTAAGGACACCCAGTCCTCGCCCAATCACTCTGGTAAGTCTTCAAGGTAGACTCCCAAACCTTCACAGACTTCGTTCACCAGTGATCCACAATGACTCTTAGATGCTCAGAACGCGACGCCTAACCGGCTGGAGGATACACAGTCCTCAAGTGTAATAAGTCTTCAGATCACACAGACAGGAAGACTTAAGTGATGCCTAACACTCTTTGGCTCTGGGTGTTTAGGGCTTTGTCCTCGCAAAGAATTCTCTCTCAAAGGCTTCGAGGTGGGTTGCTCTCAAACGACAAAAGCCATATACTAACTCTAAGTAGCCAACCATTTATGGTTGTAGGGGGTGGGCTATTTATATCCACTAGGCAACCCAACCTGATTTGTCCGAAATGACCCTAGGTCACTAAGGAACTGACACATGTTCCAACGGTCAGATTTCAAACACACACGACAACTTTACTTGGGCTACAAGCAAAGCTGACTTATCCAGCTCTGGATAAGATTTGCTCTCATTGTCTTCGCTCGAAGACATAGGATTTTGGTTAAGCATCACTTCAGTCATTCTGACTAGTTCACTTGGACCCCACTTAACAGTACGGTGGTTCCTATGACTCAACAAAGAAGAAAAAGAACGACGAAACAACTAAGTCTTCATGCTCCATAGTCTTCACGCAATGTCTTCTCTTGTCATAGTCTTCAATGTGAATGTCTTCACATACCACCTTTGACTTAAATGTCTTCATACATTTTTAGGGGTCATCTCTGGTAGGAAAACCGAATCAATGAGGGACTTCTACCTGTGTTATCCTGCAATTCTCACATACACATTAGTCCCTCAACCAGGTTTGTCGTCAATACTCCAAAACCAACTAGGGGTGGCACTAGATGCACTTACAATCTCCCCCTTTTTGGTGATTGATGACAAACTGGTTGAAGTTTTCAACGAGGAATAAAATATGTGAAATTGTAAAGGATAGGGTATTGTCTTCATAAGTGGCAAAGGCTCCCCCTGAAGATGTGCATATAAGTAATTTGCTCTTGGAATGCAAATGCACATGACAGGTTGTACTTGTGGAGATCCTCTTCAACTTATGATGACAATTCATCATGCATGATTTGATGTAACGAACATAATGACATGCATAATGAAAAATGGACGTCTGCAAAATGACCTAAGTGCGGAAGTTATCATCGCACATGTGGAATTTATCATCGCATCATAGAATAGCAAATAAGTAGCAGACGACCATCGAGTTTAAGTGTTACAACTCAAAGAACCAAATGTATCAAAAAGCAAGAGTTGTAAGCACTTGGCAAAAGTAGCAAAAGGTAAAGCAACCACCCATATGGACCCGCTTGAAGACTATCAACTCATATGCTTCCCCCCTTTTATCAGTAAGGACCAAAAAGGTTTGAAGACATAGAGCGCCTACTCGTTCCCATGAGGTGCAGGCGAGGCAGCAGGGTCGTCGTTGAGGTCCGGTGGTGTAGAAGAACTTGGTGCAGTGTCGACACGCGCTGAAGTTGGAGGAGGTGAAGTTTCATCATCTTGGTCATCGATGACTCTGGCATTCACTATCGTGGCTGAGGACAAATAGTCAGAGTCTTCAAGTGAGGGAGTCCGACACAAGTGAGCATTCCGTGGAGGAGTTGAGTCAAACTTGAATCTTTCGGTGAAGCCATCGTCCTGCAGATCAGCTTCAACACTAAGCAAAGTCAAACTCTTCCACGACCTCCGACAGGTTTCATGAGTGACAAAGGCATTCTTGGTGGCAAGATTGCGTATGCGGTTGACATCCACCAAGAGGCTTTGCATCTGACGCTTGAGCCAGTTGTGATGCTTGTCCTGTTTCTGGTGTAGCACGACGAGAAGCTCTCGGTCATTGAGAACATGAGATCGCCTTTGAGGCCTTTGTGCAATGGTGCTACCAGTGGTGTTAGTTTGAGCGCGAGGGGCACGTGTGTTGCCAGCCAAGGGATAAACACGCGAGACTGCCTGAACTCCTTCAATGGGCTGGGTGAAGCTTTGGTGATCAGTATTGTGAAGATAAATGGGATCCTTAGCAGGCTCTGGGTAAATAGCTTCAACAGACAGATCAACCTCTAGCAAGAAGACAAGATGATTGCGCGCAGATGGCTGATAGTTAATGGCAGAGTGAAGCTTGATAAGGCGCATTACCCATGGAGCATAGAACTTCAAACCAAAAATGTCGGAGCCAGATGTAAGCAACTGCCTAGTGAAGAAGTCTTGAGCATTGAAGCTAATGCCATTGAAGATGTAGAAAACCAAAGTCTTCATTGCTCCTTCAAGCTTCGCTGCAGATGAATGTCCTTTGACGGGCCATAGAGTTTTTCTGATGATATGATAAATGGTGCGAGGCAGATACTCTAGGTCTTCAACAAAGAATTCAGACGGGTAGTTAGCGTCGTGAGGCAAAGGCTTCATAATGCTCAACATTTGGCTCATGTTGGGTTCTGGCTTCTGAAAAATGCTCTCCAAAGCATTCTAGTGTTGTTGACAACCTGGCTCATAGTATTCACCAAGAGTGGGCAGGCCTGTGTGCTCAATGATATCAAGAGCTTTGGCTTCATGATGGACATTGCTTGTCATCCACTCAAGGACCCAAGTCTTTGGATCCCTGTTGTAGCCTCGAATGTGAAGAGTTGCATAGAACTGTAGCAGAAGCTCTTCATTCCAGTGTTCCTTATCTATGAAAAACTGCAGGAGTCCAGCGTCTCTGAAGCAATCCAACGCTTCTTCAAGGCAGGGCAGGCTAGCTATAGCTTCAGTGTCGAGACGCATATGTGGAAATATGCGCCCTTGATTGTATAAGACGCAGGAATAGTAGCTGCGTTGCTGATAGCTCCAGAACCGATCGGATGAAATGCGAGGTTTGGTGTAAGGGTTCTTGGCGCTGTTGAAGAAGGTGTTATGTGCCACGAAGCCATTCACATTGAAGACCCCAGGTGAAGTTGCAGTGCCTGGAAATCATGGAAGTCTTGGCTTGGGCTTCTGGACGGGAGGTTTGTGCTCGACATGATAGTCAAATTGTGGACCCGCAGCAGGTGGAGGAACCAGAATAGGCCATCGGACCATAACAGGCTAACCATAATCAAATGCCAGCTCAATTGTATGAGGTCTTGGAGGGGGTACAGGAGCATTGACATTGTCGTTGATATGGGCTTCAGGGGCCACATTGGCTTCAGGTGCTTCAGTATTGGCTTCGGGCGCTGCAGTGGCTTCAGGTGCATGCACTTCTGGCACCACAGTAGCTTCAGGCGCCACATTAGCTTCAGCCATGACAACGTCATTGGCTTCAGTGTTGGTATTGGTGGCCGCCTCAGGATTGTTAACCTCCACTTCAGGAGCTGGAGGGTCGGACACGTTCTCCTCGAGAACAACATCTTGGTGGATAGGGGTGTAGCAACTCTTTCTACTTCAACTCGTGGTTCTTCTTCTTCTTCATCGTCTGATGCAGCCGGAATATCTTTAGCCGTTTTGGCTTCAGACTCTAACACGTGCACAGTAGGAGTGACTTGGGGCCTTGGTCCTTTGCGAAGCCTGCGTAATGCTGGCGACGCTTGCGGAGATGGAGTTTGCTGGGCCTCAAAGTCATCGTCATCTTGCACGGGTGAGGTGACTTGTGGTTGGGGAGAACTTGGGGTGTCTTGTCGTTGTGGGTGATCAGCCCATGATGCATCCTGAGCAGTTGGCGTCAGAGGACGACCAATGCTGATGAGTTCGCTGTGCGTGAGCACAGGCGATGATACCAACTGGTGCTCGATCTGAGGAAGGACTTCATCATCTTCAACATTGTCATGAGGACCAATGTCTTCAGCTACGGTGGGGTCAACAACTGGATTGTCTTCAGCTTCAGGAGCCTCTGTGGAAGCAGGCTCATGAACTATCACTTAGCGTTCTTGATGTTCAGACGTAGGACGAGCCACTGAGATTGGCTCGACATCAAGGGGCACTGTGGGAGCAGCCCGGTCTCTCTTCTTGGTTTTTCGTTTCTTGGTTGGGGGAGCATCATCAGTGGTGGCCTTGGTCTTGTGCTTCCTGGCTTCGGCTTCAGTTGCCCTTGTCTTCTTCGGTTCTGAAGCCACTATGGGGACCTTAGGCTTCGAGCCTGTCATACTGGCTGGGAAGACAATTGGATGTACTTCCTGCCTTGGTGCTTCGGGTTCTGCCACAGCTGGCTTCTTCTTCTTCTTGGCCGCCATTCGGGGGTCGATGCCTGGTCGCCCCAAAGCCTTGCGCTTTTCAGCTTCATTGTATCCCTGAACACATTTAGCAGCAAGATCCTTCATGCGCTCACGAGAACCTTTGGCTTCTTCGCGTTTCATGCGGAATGCTTCCTTGAGCTCATGCATCATGACCTGGAAGTTCTGAATGTCTTCAACAGTGAGCTTGGCCATATGCTTCTTGAACTGAGCCTTTTCATAATCTATCTTATGCTTCAGCTCAACAATTTTCTGAGCTAGAGCCAGCTCAGCAGTAATGGCTCCGTGGAAGGTGACGCTGAGGCCAATGGGAAGCTGAAGATCATCAAAGCTGATGTTTGGGCTGTCAAACCACTCATCAATGAACTTGTTTAAGATTTCCATGTCAAAGAGAGGAAGGTCATTGAAGATTTCTACCTCTTGCTTGCTCTTGATCAACTGCTCAAGAGTGTCATCGCCAAGATCGTCGTCGCTGGATAGATCAATGGCATCATTCTCGTTGCACAGAACAGCAGCAGGTGTCAGTGCTTGGCTGGTGGGTTGCATGGGCATCTTCACTTTGGAGGGCTTGGAGATGCGTGACAGATCTTCAGACTGCACACTGTGTTCAGGAGGTGCAGTGGCCAAAGGCTTCGCCCGTGAAACCTTTGGTGCAGGGGCAGGCTTCGAAGCTTTAGGTTTCTTCAGCTTCTTTGGCTTCGGTGGAGCAGGCGCTTCGTTAGAATCAGCTTTGTCTGCAGGTTGATCCATGACTGCCCCTTGAACCTTTATGTGAGTAATGAGACCTTCTAAGTTATAGAAGGGTCCAACCAGATTGGGTTGAGCTTCGCGTGTGCCGTCAGCACGAGGAGCAGAGGGGCCCGGATTGAAGTCTAATCCCCATGACTTCTTGTTTTCTTTGGCCGAGTTCTTGGAAACTGGAAGTTGCGCTTGAACAAATTGTCGTCAGGGCACCATAGTAATGAAGATGGGTCTGCATCGGCAGGCTGTGGTCCACGGACCATGCAAGGATAGAAGCCTTGTTCAATGGCTTCAGCTCTGGATCTGGGTTGAAGATTTATGTACAAGATGTCTCCCCACGGTCGCTTGATGGCATTTTTCTCAGCATATTCCTGGGTCACAAACCTGTACTTGAACCATTTTTCTGCCCAATATCTTCGAATGCATTGGATTCGGGTTTTCCGCTGATTGTAGTCCTCCTCTGGATCTGTCTTGTATAGCTCATAGAGGTCAGGAGGCAAATCTCTTGAGGTGTTGCCACGACGCTGTCTGCCACCCTTCCTTGTAGATTTCTCTGTTGCCATGAAGTTTAGACTGAAAGGCTTCAACACTGTCAAAGTCTTCCGTCTACTGGTCAGACAAGAACTGGCTTCAGGAGAATTTATATGATGCTGTAAGAACTCTGCAAATGAATGCAGACTATGAGAACCAAGGGATTCTCCCACGGACATGTACCCGTGACAGCATTAAAGGTGTGAGGGAAGGGGAAGAGGTCATATGCATTCTCAGAAGATTTTGAAGATAAATCAGTTTAGAAGACATTGACCTCATAGTGCAAAGACATTCACTCATAGGTAGAGAGTTGGTTCCAGATTTGTACGAATCCACGAATAAGTACAAGTGAGAAATCTAACTACTTTGTGAAGCATAAGTGAACATACTAGGCATGTTATGAGATGTAGTATGAGATAGATCCAACTTGTGTGAACAGAAACTACTTGTAGTTGAAAAGGATGAATCTATCGGATCAAAAGGACTGTAAAAAGGAGGTTTTATTTACCACACGAGGAACTGCTAGACGGAGGAGAGGAGGCCGAGCAGTTCTATCTTCTGTGCCCTAACTTGGCAACGGAGGACACCTACGGCGACAACGGAGAAGACGATGTCCGCGGCCGGCGTGAGGACGGCGTCGGTGAGGTCGCGGCAGCTAAGCGCTTCGTCCCCGGCGTCATCGAGGGCTAGTGGTGGCGGTAGGGTTTGTGTGAGAGTGGAAGAAGAGATAATGACTGGGGTGAGGCATGTATTTATAGGGACAGGGACGGCATAGTGTTATTACATAGGTGCCCCTGGCGGTTCACATCTGAAGGACACGTGGCGATCATGCAACACATTGGAGGTTGTTCCACGTTCCCACGCACGCCTGGATTGTCGGGTGGTCGTTCCCACTTCTTCGGGTTTCAGGTTGAAGGATTTAGCATTGAAAACAGATTAATGTTTGTCTCTGTATCTTCTACTGACAAGGACGCAGAGAAGACATTTTGACAGTGTCAATATAATGCATATGATTTGGATAGATAGACTTAAGATAGAAGCATAGAGGGGTTAGGGTCCGATCACATTCACTTAGTTCAAAAGATTCAACGTGAAGACATAGCTATAAGTGAATGCTGTAGAGGACAGAAACCAAATTGAAGATAAACATGAGGCCATGTTAACATTGAAGACAAACAGAAAGCGAAGACTTTGCAAATGTGACTCCATGTGGAAAACACTTCTAAGGGAACAATTTGGTGGCGGCGTTACCCACCGTATAGGAAGTATTAGACCCAGACACGGCGCACAATTATCGTGGCGCTCCGAAGTCAAATTCCACGTTAATGTATTCACACTCAGAATGTAAGTCTTCATTGATTGAAGACATACGTTACTTCGTGTGTTGCACATATAAGTCATCAACATGCATAAGTATTAGGATGTGTGCCTGATCACAAGACATTTGAGGATTCCAAGATATTTATCTCACAGCGTAACTTGCAAAACCTCTTCTCATCCAAGGGCTTTGTGAAGATATCTGCCAGTTGCTCTTTAGTGTTGACGTGTATGATATCAATATCTTCCATCATGACATGATCTCTGAGAAAGTGATGACGAATTTCAATGTGCTTTGTCTTCGAGTGCTGAATTGGGTTGTTAGCAATCTTGATGGCGCTCTCGTTGTCGCAGTAGAGTGGCACTTGCTTCAGATGAATGCCATAGTCCTTGAGTGTTTGCTTCATCCATAGAAGCTGAGCGCAGCAAGATCCAGCAGCAATGTATTCAGATTCAGAAGTGGAGAGAGATACACAATTCTGCTTCTTTGAAGACCAACATACAAGTGATCGTCCCAGAAAGTGACATGTGCCTGATGTAGACTTGCGATCCACCTTGTCACCAGCATAATCAGCATCCGAGAATCCAACTAGATCAAACTCTAAGCCCTTTGGATACCATAATCCTAGTGGTGGGGTGTGAGCCAAATATCGAAGAATTTGCTTCACAGCTAAGTGATGTGATTCCTTTGGTGCCGCTTGGAATCGGGCACACATGCAAACACTAAGCATGATATCTGGCCTAGATGCACATAAATAAAGCAAAGAACCAATCATGGAGCGATATACCTTTTGATCGAACTCTTTACCATTGTCGTCGGGACCCAGATGGTGTTTAGCTGGCATTGGCGTCGTGTAACCTTTGTAGTCTTGCATTCCAAACTTCTTCAGGCAATCTTTGAGGTATTTCTCTTGAGATATGAAGATGCCGTTGTGTTGCTGTCGAATTTGAAGACCAAGGAAGAATTTCAACTCTCCCATCATGGACATCTGATATTGCTCTTGCATCATGTATCCAAACTCATCACTGTATTTCTGATTAGTGCAGCCGAAGATAATGTCATCCACATATATTTGGCACATAAATAGTTCACCATCATATGTCTTCGTGAAGAGAGTGGGATCCAGGGAACTAGGTTTGAAGCCTTTGCTCTTCAAGAAGTCTTTGAGTGTGTCATACTAAGCTCGAGGGGCTTGTTTAAGGCCATACAGTGCCTTGTTGAGCTTGTAAACCATGTCAGGATGTTTTGGATCTTCAAAGCCAGGCGGTTGTGCAACATACACTTCTTCTTCAATCTTGCCATTGAGAAAAGCGCTCTTCACATCCATTTGATACAGAAAAATGTTATGATGATTTGCATAGGCTAGCAGTATGCGTATAGCTTCAAGCCTAGCCACAGGAGCAAATGTTTCATCGAAGTCAATTCCTTCAACTTGAGTGTATCCTTGAGCAACGAGACGAGCTTTGTTTCTGACAACCTGACCATGCTCATCTTGCTTGTCGCGATATATCCATTTAGTGCCTATGATATTGTGCTTACGAGGATCAGGACGCTTGACCAGTTCCCATACATTATTCAACTCAAATTGTTGAACCTCTTCTTGCATAGTTTGAATCCATTCAGGTTCCATGAAGGCTTCATCAACTTTCTTGGGTTCAGATATTGAGACAAATGCGAAGTGTCCACAAAAATTTGCTAGTTGTGTTGCCCTTGAACGAGTGAGTGGACCAGGTGCATTGGTGCTATCAATTATTCTCTCAATCTGTACTTCATTTGCAACACGAGGATGAACAGGACGAAGATTTTGCTCTTGCTGATCATTGTCATCGTTAGAAGGATTGTCTTCAGGCCGAGCATTGTCTTCAGGTTGATCAGGTGCAGAGATGATGATTTCCTCTTCAGGCTGAGCTTCATATGGTATGATTTCTCTAGTTCCCATAAGCTTGATGGTTTCACTGGATGGAACTTCATGTAGCACATTTGGCAGGTGCTCTCTTTGCGAGCTGTTAGTCTCATCGAACCGCACATCCACAGTTTCAACCACTTTATAGTGAAAGAGGTTGAAGACTCTGTAGGAGTGCGAATCCTTTCCGTATCCAAGCATAAAACCTTCATGTGCTTTCGGTGCAAATTTTGAGGTGTGATGTGGATCCTTGATCCAGCACCTAGCACCGAATACTCTGAAGTAACTGACATTTGGCTTCTTACCCGTGAGGAGATCATAGGATGTTTTGTTCAGAAGCTTGTGAAGATAAACACGGTTGATGATATGGCATGCAGTATCAATGGCTTCGGGCCAGAACTTCCTTGGAGTCTTGTATTCATCGAGCATCGTCCGGGCCATCTCAATAAGTGTTCTGTTCTTGCGTTCCACGACGCCATTCTTCTGCGGCGTGTACTGAGCTGAGAATTCATGAGTGATGCCCAAAGTATCAAGATAAGTGTCGAGGCCGGTGTTCTTGAATTCAGTGCCATTGTCACTTATGATGTGCTTGATCTTGATGCCATAGTTGTTCATGGCTCAATTTGCGAAGCGTCTCAAGACATCCCGCACTTCAGTCTTGTAGAGGATTATATGCACCCAGGTATATCTTGAATAATCATCAACAATGACGAAGCCATAGAGACCAGCAGTAGTAGTAAGAGTTGAGTAGTGAGTGGGACCGAAGAGGTCCATGTGTAGCAGTTCGAAGGGTTGAGTCGTTGTCATGATTGTCTTCGAGGGATGCTTGGCCCTCGTCATCTTTCTAGCTTCACAGGCACCGCATAGGTGATCCTTCTTGAACTTGACGCCCTCGATGGCTATGACATACTTCTTCTTTGCAAGAGTTTGCAAGTTCCACATGCCAGCATGCCCTAGTCTCTGATGCCAGAGCCAGCATTCTGAAGCTTTTGCTAGAAGACATACGGCAAGCTATGGTCCTGCTGAGAAATCTACCACGTACAAATCATCTTTCCGATACCCTTCAAAGACTAGAGACTTGTCATATTCCATTAGAACAAGGCAACGATACTTTCCAAATATCACAATCATATTTAAATCGCAAAGCATTGAGACAGACATTAAGTTGAAACCAAGGGATTCAACAAGCATCACTTTATCCATGTGTTGATCCCTTGAGATTGCAACTCTACCTAGACCCAATACCTTGCTTTTACTAGTATCAACAAATGTGATGTGACTCTTGTCAGATGGACGTAAAGTTGAGTCCATGAGAAGACTTCGCTTGCCAGTCATGTGATTAGTACACCCACTATCAATAATCCATTCTGAAGCAGCTGGTGTCATACCCTACAGTGCAGTTAGGGGGATAGGCTTCATGAAGAGAATTGTGAAGCATAAACATTTGACGAGCAAGTGGATTATGAAAGCTTAGATCGAGGTTAGGACTGATAGGGCAAGTAGCAAGCGACTCGGGAACAAAATACATAATAAGACCATTTGGGCATTTGATCTTGCGCCCTACAAGATGTTTAAGGTCCCCAGCAATAGCTTCAGACGAATTTGATTTTCGGATGGAGACCCTTCCCTGCAAAAGAGACTTAAGCTTTCTTAGCCACCCACATCTTCAAGGGTGGCTTTGAAGCAATGAGTCTAAGTGCAGCATCTGAGAACTTTGGCTTTGGAGCCCTAACAAATAGTCCTGCAGGAGGATAATAGTACTCATAAGAATAAGCAGAGTAGTTCTTGGTCGTATGAACATGGCGGTTTGATGAAACACGCTCATATTCATAGGCCTGAGTATGGTTTCCCTGCAAAACATTTGCGTTAGTGTGACTCAGGTGAGTCCTTTGTCTGTATGAAGCCTTTGGACCATATGAAGCCTGTGGTCTGGGGTTTGTCTTCTTCACTTGTGGTGTCATGACGACATTCACAGCAAGATTCTCCAACCACTTTTTCGGCACCCAGACTTTCTTCATAGGTGGCCCATTCCTGCAGTTAGTACCATTATACCTGGCAAACACTTCACCATTCTGATTCTTAAACAGTTTATAGTTTGCATCAAACGATTCATCAATAACAATGGGATTAGCACAAGTGAAGCCAGACAGGGTGGATGGATCCACTGACGGTTCATTTGCAGCAACCCATGTGGTTTTGGGGTACTGCTCAGGTTTCCAGTAAGAGCCATCAGCATTCATTTTCCTTTCGAACCCAACACCCTCTTTCCTAGGGTTTAGGTTCAGGATCTGCCTTTTGAGGACATCACATAGTGTCTGATGCCCTTTGAGACTTTTGTACATCCCTGTTTCAAGCAATGTCTTCAACCTAGTATTTTCATCAGCAATAGAAGTGGTATCCTCAGCAGAGGGGTTAGTTACCACATCAACAGTTGAAGATATTGGAATAGTAGCAGCAGTACAACATCCAGCAACAGAAGTAGCGTTGTCACGCTCAATGCATTTAAGACACGGTGGTTCAAATCCTTCCTGAGCGGAACTGATCTGTTTGGCGCGAAGTGACTCGTTTTCCTTTTGAAGATCTTCATGAGCCGCTCTCAATTTCTCAAGATCTTGCTTCCTTTGAAGATAATCATAGGAAAGCTTCTCATGAGTTGTTGAGAGCGTTTCATGATGACTTTCAAGTTCCTCATACTTAATATGAAGATTTTTTATGTCTTCAATTAAGGACTGAGATCGAATCATTTCAGCATCTAACAGGTCATCGCTTTTGTCTAACAGTTTTTGAATATGTTACATAGCTTTCTGTTGTTCAGTTGCAATTTTAGCAAGTGTTTTGTAGCTGGGTTTGGAACCACAATCAGAGTCATCTTCACTGGATGTTTGATAGTGAGTAGTGCGTGTGTTTACCTTGGCACCGCGTGCCATGAAGCAGTAGGTGGGAGGGGAGTTGTCCTTGTCATTTGCATCGGCGTCGGTGATGAAGTCATTGTCTTCAGTGTTGAAGATGGACTTGGCAACGTATGCTGTAGCCAGACTTGCAACGCCAGAATCGGACTCCTCCTCAGACTCCACCTTCGCCTCCTCAGAAGCGGACTCCTCCTCTGAATCCATTTCCTTGCCAACAAACGCACTAGCCTTGCCAGATGAGCTCTTCTTGTGAGATGAAGACTTTGAGGATGACTTGGAAGAAGACTTTGAGTATTTCTTCTTCTTCTTGTCGTCAGAATCATATTCCTTGCTCTTCTTCTTCTTCTTCTTCTTCTTGTTCTCATTGTCCCACCGCGGACACTCAGAGATGCAGTGACCAGGTTTCTTGCACTTGTGACATGTTCTCTTCTTGTAGTCATGAGCAGAAGCTTCATCATTCCTTGAGCTGGATCGTGAGGACTTTCTAAAGCCTTTCTTCTTGGTGAATTTCTGAAACTTCTTCACATGCATAGCAAGCTCATTTCCAATGTCTTCAGGATCATCCGAACTGCAATCAGATTCTTCTTCAGATGAGGAAACAACTTTTGCCTTCAAGGCACGAGTTCGCCCATAGTTGGGACCGTAGATGTCTCTTTTCTCAGAAACCTGAAACTCATGTGTGTTGAGCCTTTCAAGTATGTCAGACGGATCGAGTGTCTTGAAGTCAGGGCGTTCTTGAATCATCAGGGCTAGGGTGTCAAACCAGCTGTCAAGTGATCTCAGGAGTGTCTTGACGACTTCATGCTTGGTGATCTCAGTAGCGCCGAGGGCTTGAAGCTCATTTGTGATGTCAGTGAGTCGATCAAACGTGAGCTGAACATTCTCATTGTCGTTTCTCTTGAAGCGGTTGAAGAGGTTCCGAAGGACACTGATTCTTTGATCTCTCTGGGTTGAGACGCCTTCGTTGACCTTGGAGAGCTAGTCCTAGACTAGCTTAGATGTTTCTAGAGCACTCACACGGCCATACTTCCCTTTGGTCAGATGACCACAGATGATGTTCTTGGCAGTGGAGTCCAGTTGAACGAACTTCTTGACATCAACAGCGGTGACACCTTCACCAGCCTTGGGGACGCCATTCTTGACGACATACCAGAGGTCGACATCAATGGTTTCAAGATGCATGCGCATCTTATTCTTCCAGTAGGGATATTCAGTTCCATCAAAGATTGGGCATGCAACGGAGACTTTGATTATCCATGCAGTCGACATAGCTAAAACTCCAGGTGGTTAAACCGAATCACACAGAACAAGGGAGTACCTTGCTCTGATACCAATTGAAAGTGCTAGTGATCGACTAGAGGGGGGGGGGTGAATAGGCGATTTTTATGTAAGTCTTCAAAACATGGAAGTTTCGAAGACAAACGATAGAAACAAACCTATTACCATGCAGCGGAAGGTAGACTACACTAAGCAAGCCATAGTCAGGTATTCAGAGAGATGAAAGCACAAAGACTAATAGCAGCTAGGCATTATAGATCAGGATGGAAGATAGTATGAAGCTAATCAGAACAGTAGTCACACCGTGAAGACAAAATAGATAATGCAAACACGCAATTACTTCACAAGGACCAATATGCAAATAAAGTGATGGGAAGGATGGAACCAATGGCTCGTTGAAGACAATGATTTGTTGGACCAGTTCCAGTTGCTGTGACAACTGTACGTCTGGTTAGGGAGGCTGAGATTCAACTCAGAAGACCGCGTCTTCACCTTATTTCCCTTGAGATAAGTACACCCAGTCCTCGCCCAATCACTCTGGTAAGTCTTCAAGGTAGACTCCCAAACCTTCACAGACTTCGTTCACCGGCGATCCACAATGACTCTTGGATGCTCAGAACGCTACGCCTAACAGGCTGGAGGATACACAGTCCTCAAGTGTAATAAGTCTTCAGATCACACAGACAGGAAGACTTAAGTGATGCCTAACACTCTTTGGCTCTGGGTGTTTAGGGCTTTGTCCTCGCAAGGAATTATCTCTCAAAGGCTTTGAGGTGGGTTGCTCTCAAATGACAAAAGCCATATACTAACTCTAAGCAGCCAACCGTTTATGGTTGTAGGGGGTGGGCTATTTATAGCCACTAGGCAACCCAACCTGATTTGTCCGAAATGACCCTGGGTCACTAAGGAACTGACACGTGTTCCAACGGTCAGATTTCAAACACACACGGCAACTTTACTTGGGCTGCAAGCAAATCTGACTTATCTAGCTTTGGATAAGATTTGCTCTCATTGTCTTCGCTCGAAGACATAGGATTTTGGTTAAGCATCACTTCAGTCATTCTGACTGGTTCACTTGGACCCCACTTAATAGTACGGTGGTTCCTATGACTCAACAAAGAAGAAAAAGAACGAAAAAACAACTAAGTCTTCGCGCTCCATAGTCTTCGCGCAATGTCTTCTCTTGTCATAGTCTTCAATGTGAATGTCTTCACATACCACCTTTGACTTCAATGTCTTCATACATTTTTAGGGGTCATCTCTGGTAGGAAAACCGAATCAATGAGGGACTTCTACCTGTGTTATCCTGCAATTCTCACATACACATTAGTCCCTCAACCAGGTTTGTCGTCAATACTCCAAAACCAACTAGGGGTGGCACTAGATGCACTTACAAGGAGGAGGAAGGACAAGGAACTGGGCGGAAAGGCGCCTGAAGTCCAGGTTCTTCGGTCCACTGTGACGCCTGGGACGACGGTCGAGCGATCGACGGATCCGGCTCGAACCAACGTCACCTTCGCTGTTCCTCTGTTTCAGATCCGGCGGCTGCTTTGATTGCTCTGCCTTCATCACTTTTTACTGCATATCAAACTCCGGACGATCCACCGGCTGCTGCCAAGGAAGCTCTTCTTCAGTTGAATCTTGTGATGGGGTAAATGAAAGTGCTGCATGAGGCTAGTCAGATAGCCTTCAACACCGGAGCTGCTCTGCAAGCCAATGTCCAGGTTAGCCGTTTTTCCGATCGACCGTATTTCTTGTTTGATCACCCACTCGGTGTGGCTGTTTTGAAATTGCATGGCTCTTTGTGTCGATTCAAGCTGAATCTTTGCACTAGTGGGGGCACGCTGAGTGCACCCACTGGGTGTAGTCCCCGAGACCATAGTTGGTGTAACACCCACAATGCGGCTATATCTCCCATGTGTCGGAGCACGACTTAGAGGCATAACCGCATTGTAGGCATGTCGCAAGAGGGGTAATCTTTACACATCCCATGTACTGAATAAGAAAGAGGTACAGAGTTGGCTTACAATCGCCACTTCACACAATACATAAATATAGCATTACATCATCCAGAAAACAATCAAGGTCCGACTACAGAACCAAAATAAAAGAAGACCCCCTAATGCTAGATCCCCGATTGCCTTGACTGGGCTCCACTACTGATCAACTGGAAACGAAACAACACAACGAACATGAACTTCATCGAGCTCCCACTTGAACTCAGTTGCGTCACCTGCATGTATCATCGTCACCTGCAAACTGGTTTTGGAAGTAAATCTGGGAGTCACGGGGACTCAGCAATCTCACACCCTCGCGATCAAGACTATTTAAGCTTATGGGTAGGAAAAGGTAGTGAAGGTGGAGCTGCAGCAAGCACTAGCATATATGGTGGCTAACTTACGCAAATAAGAGCGAGAAGAGAAGCAAAGCACGGTCATGAACTAGAAGTGATCAAGAAGTGATCCTGAAACTACTTACATTCAAGCATAACACAAGAAGTGTGTTCACTTCCCGGACTCCGCCGGAAAGAGACCATCACGGCTACACACACGGTTGATGCGTTTTAGTTAAGTTAAGTTTCAAGTTCTCTACAACCGGACATTAACAAATTTCCATCTGCCCATAATCGCGGGCACGGCTTTTGAAAGTTCAAAACCCTGCAGGGGTGTCCCAACTTAGCCCATCACAAGCTCTCACGGTCAACGAAGGATATTCCTTCTCCCAGGACGACGCGATCAGACTCGGAATCCCGGTTACAAGACATTTCGACAATGGTAAAACAAGACCAGCAAAGCCGCCCGGATGTGCCGACAAATCCCGATAGGAGCTGCACATATCTCGTTCTCAGGGCACACCGGATGAACACTACGTACAACTAAAACCAACCCTCAAGTTTCCCCGAGGTGGTGCTGCAAGTGGCTCTATTTTGGACCAACACTCAGAGGAGCACTGGCCCGGGGGTTTAATATAAAGATGACCCTCGGGCTCCGGAAACCCAAGGGAAAAAAGGCTAGGTGGCAAATGGTAAAACCAAGGTTGGGCCTTGCTGGAGGAGTTTTATTCAAAGCAAACTGTCAAGGGGGTCCCATTCCCCCAACCGTGTAAGGAACGCAAAATCAAGGAACATAACGCCGGTATGACGGAAACTAGGGCGACAAGAGTGGAACAAAACACCAGGCATAAGGCCGAGCCTTCCACCTTTTACCAAGTATATAGATGCATTAAGTAAATAAGAGATATTGTGATATCCCAACAAATATCCATGTTCCAACAAGGAACAAACTCCATCTTCACCTGCAACTAGCAACGCTATAAGTGGGGCTGAGCAAACTGGTAACATAGCCAAACAACGGTTTGCTAGGACAAGGTGGGTTAGAGGCTTGACATGGCAATATGGGAGGCATGATAGAGCATGTGGTAGGTATCGCGGCGTAGGCATAGCAATAGAGTGAGCAACTAGAAAGCAAAGATAGAAGTGATTTCGAGGGTATGGTCATCTTGCCTGAGATCCCACAAGGAAGAAGAACGAGTCCATGAAGAAGACAAACGGACATAGTCGAATGGATCCTCACACACACGACGTTATCGGAACCAACCCGAAGAAGCAGCACCGGAAAGAAGCAAACAACATAGTAAACAACCATCACATCAACATGGCATGATGCACAACCAAGTATGATGCATGTCTTGTTTAATGAAGCATGGCATGGCAAAGTGCACAAGCAATCCTACAAATTAAGTGGAGCTCACTATGCAACGTGTTGCATATTGACGAAACACCACAACAAGTTATTTAGTTCGATCTCGTTTATGTACCCATCAATATTAAATGTTGTTAAACATGGCAAGAGGTGGAGCATAGGAAAACTACCTATCTAGGCAAGTTTAAATGAGGCCGGAACAACAACCAACAAGTCCGGAAACTCCTCATGTGCATATTTTAAGGTTTGGTACTGTTCTGCCCTAAACCATATTTTAGAGTTGTCAAACATGCAAAGAGACGCCACCATGTTAAACTATGCATTTTTCCACCCCATTTACATATAAAGATTATTTAAATCCGAGCTACGGTTGATTAGTTATGAATTAAATCATTTTAACATGACAATTAAGCAAAACTTAAACAAACAACATTTTGAACATTTTTAACATGCATGAAAGTGGCATATTATTAATCTACACAAAATTCTAAGCATTTTTCATATAAAGTATGTTTTAAACCGATGCACGGTTGTGAAGTTAGGATATGCATGATGTTTAGGGACTATACTGTAAAAAGGCGTTCTCTGGAATATTAGGAAATTCACTGAAAGGAAAAAAACACTAGGCCGAATCTGGGACAAGCCCAACAGTGCACAAGGGCTCGAGGGGGCTGCTCACATCGGGCCACTGGGCTAGAAGCGGAGAAGCGGTTGGGCTTCAGGAGGCTGGGTCGGTTCGCTGGGTCTGGTTGGAGCGATGGGCCGGCCCACGCGCGGTCAACGGGCAGGTGCGGATCGGGGACCTCCCGATCGAGCGAGGCGGCGGCAACTCCGGTGCTCCGACGAGCAGGTGGCGGCGGGGCCGAGCGAAGGGCGTCGGAGGACGACGGATCCGGAGGTGGCGGCTCCGTTTCCGGGCGAAACCAGCGACGGGAGGCGAGGACGGCGCCGAGAGAGCTCCGCTCTGGCAAACTCCCATGGCGGCGGTGGTTCCTGTAGGGCAGCGGCACTGGTGAGGAGCAGAGAGAGGGAGAAACAGAGGGAGAAGAAAGGAGAAGGGGCGTGGTGGCACTGGCCTGCTGGATCTGGCGCCGTCGGGCGACTCTGGTGGCCTGCCGGCCGGTGGCGGGGTTGGATGGAGAGAGGAGCTCGGCCTCCTCCCGATGCTGCAAGCACAGTGCTGCGGGCACTGTAGCGAAGCGACGGCGGCGCGGTGCGGGCGTCTCGGGCCCAGATCGGCCTGGGACGGGCCACGGATGGGCTCCAGCGGGCCTGGCGCGGTGGGGGGGGGGGGGCTGAAGGGCGATGTGGCCTCTCATGAGTGGCTGCACGCGGTGGCGCAGGGTGACGTGGCGGTGGGCGGTTGGCTAGAACGGCGACGCAGGCGGCGGTTGGCGAGCGGGGCGGCTATCAAACAAACTCCGAATGCGATGAAACTTGGCAAGCGACCTACTAACAACATAACAACACCGCACGCCAACTTTCATCCCATTCTGAGAACATTTCCGGCCACTTGTAAAATAATATTTCGGAGGTTCCGCGGGCGCATGCAAGTGTGTCTGGGCTCAGAATGGACAACGGAAGGAACGAGGAGACCGGGACGGATGCAAGTTTTAAAAACATGATGATGCAATGCACATGATGACATGGCAAGATGCAACACGCAAGCGAATGACATGACAACGTCAGCGAATAACTGGAAGATACCTGGCACATCGGTCTCGGGGCATCACAACACTCCACCACTACGAGAGGATCTCGTCCCGAGATCTAGGATGGCACTAGAGGGAAAAAGAAGAGGGATAGAAGATGTAAAACTAAGTTGCTTCTTTGACAAACGAGTGAAACCACAAACTTTGAGAGGTTGAACAAATTTGAAAGAAAGAATACAACAAAGATGAACAAAGTTGAAAACCTCCGTTAGAAAAGAGGAACAAGGAACATCATGAGAACCCTGTAGGTTGAAAGACATGAGAAAAGGGTTGCGATGGACAAGAAGTACATCCAAGCACTCCGGTAGAAACGAGATGTACAAGGAACGATACGGATCAATTACGATAACACTCCGGTTAAAACAAGATAGAGAAGGAATAAGACTGATATAATTTGGACAGTACTTCGACTATAAATGGAAGGAATCGAACATGATCTTGGGAAGATTGGATGATCCTTGATGAAATCAACAACACACTACCTCCGGAACTATTGAAAGAATGGCACAAGGGGTAAGAAAGATTTCAGATGGCACTCCGGTTGAGAAGGGAGGCAAAACTTAAGAGAATGGGAAGAGCTTGAAAAGAGAGCACGACACTCCGGTTGAATGGATAAGCACGAAAAGAACATGATCCTGAGAAGACGAGATGATTGGTCGAAGAGGGCAACATCACAATGCCTCCGAAACAAATGTAAGAATGGAATCAAAAGAATGGAGGAGAAAACAACATGTTCTACCTCCAATGAATTTGAGAGAGCATCGTTAAAAAGAAGGATTGAACGGAGTTGTTGGGAAATCAAGAACGAAAAGAACAGGCTTGTTGAGGGCTTATGGAAAACATCTCAAAAACTTGAGGTGAAAACCTGCCACAAATGAAAAACAATTTCTTGCTTGAGAGCGACGGAGAGATGAAAACATCTTTCATCGCAAGAATAGGAGGAAACTTGGATCATCGATAAACACCATAAATAGCAACATTCCCAATGGAAGGCTTTAGGTCAAATCTATACCAAGATAACTCCAAGGAAGAAGGTGATGGGTTTAAATACCTCATTCTTGACAACTTTTGAATCATGAAACATGAAGGAAAATTGTCAAAAATGACATAACACCATCTCAAAAGATAAAGTAGAAGGAATTTGCACTTCGGAATGCAAGATGAAGAATGCTTAAACTCCTCAAGACAAAACATGTATTGAGCACCATGTTTATTTTAGAGTATAGCTTGGTGGATCTTAGCTCTGAGAGAAATTTTGAAGAACAATTGAAGAATGAAAGGAATCCTTGATGAACCACCATGTAGCGCCTCCATGAAGAACTCCGGTAACAAAATGATGATAAAAAGAAAGAGAAGTTTGACAACACAAGGTGAATCCTTGCAAAGATTTAGATGGAGCTTCGCGACGAGATAACGTGGAAGACCTGGAACTCCGTAAAAGAAAGGTGAACAAAAGAAATGAAGAATTTTGAGGAACCTCCGGAATAAGGAGTTGAATTTACTCGATGAAACAAGAATAAGAATTACATTATGCTTATCCTTCACCAATTTACATTGATGACAAGCAATGGATTTTGACATAATACTTATTCTCGTAGAAAGGATTAAGATAGATATAGCGCAAACTTGGGAAGGTCTTCAACGATCCACCGGTAGGATTGAAACAACGAATAAATTGATATGATAAACAAGGAAGAGAAATCTTGAAAGAACCACCGTACGAATTGAGAAAAAAATGAACGAAGTAAAGGGATGAATCACCGGTAAGAATTTGAAAACGAACAAAGATACTTGGGGAGATTTAGACACCATAGAATGAAGAGATCACATGCTTATTAGATAATACTTGAATGATGCACTAGTATGATTTAGAGAACGAGAGCTGAAAGCTGGAATGAATAATACTGAGATGATGGACTCCGGAGAATCAAACTGAAAAGACTCTTGAATTGCTCCGGATGGGTGAAAAGAAATCTCACAATCAAAAACAATTATGAGAGGATGGCAGAGAATGGAGCAAGCTTTAAAAGAAACTCTTCTTCGGTCTTCAAATGTTTGAGAATGATGACGAGAACCACCACTGAGAATTTTTGAGGCACCCCGGAATGAAAATTGGAAAGGTTGAGCCAACTATGAAAAGAGTTATAAGATCTTGGAGAAACGAACTGACTGATGATAATTCATTCTTACGTCAAACTTTGAAAGATTTGAGAATAGCTCCGGTAAAATTAGAAGAGTCAGGTAAGATCCTGGAAAAAGACCTGTGGGTTAGGGACCACTCAAGAGAAACACCGTTGAAATGATTTGAAGAGAGATTGCACCGGTTGAATTAAATGGCTTGAATGAGATAACAACCTCGAAATAACTTGAACGGATCAGGAATGGAAACGTGAATCTTCTGAGATATCTTCGGCACTCCGGAACAATTGAATAGCGAGAAGTGGATGATTAAGAGGTGCACCGATATGAGAAAGCATTGAAATGAGGAAAATGTATGATCGACAAAGCTGTTAATTCACCGGAGAAGAAAAGAACGACGAATGATGAACTAGAAGCTCTGTTAGAATCTTCTTGAGAATCACTGGATACGTCATTGAAGGAAAAGAATGAAGAAAGTTCACATGAATAAAATTATACTTGATTAAGAAATCTGATTCCTTGAAGGAAAAGGGTGGGAGGGCGGGAAAAACAAAGGCAGCTTGGGACAGATGAAATGAACACCGTTGAGAAGAAGACTTTGAGTTGATCTTGCGGATGTTGAAATGATCGGATCCACTTGAAGAGAAACACGCTGGTGAAATGGATTGACATGACAATCTCAATTATCATGAAGGATTAGTATTTACATAGAAATATGAGAACACCGCTTAGGAAAGGTATGGAATCACCACTTGACATTGAAGCAACTCGAATACCATAACTCAAAACAAAAACAAAGGATTGGCTTGCAGAAAAAGCCGGAACAAACATATGATAGAGATTTCGTCCGAAGTTTTCGTGGTGGGGCCCACACGGGCTCGATCGTACAGCACCATCATGTACAAGGCAGTGCACATGACATATGAAGCGTCCCCGAGTCAGCATAGCCAAGGACTCTTTAAGACACAACGAGACCAGTGTAAAACCAACCGTGGATAGGCGGACCACTAGACGTCGAACCCCAATCTCAAATCATGCATCTATCGGAAAGATATCCTAAGAGCTACTTGAATTCCCACTTATAAACTCCCGAAACTTTCTAGTTATGCAATCAAGTGTTGGGGATACAGGGGAAGCATAATATCTCACCCAAAACTAGCAAATCCTACATCCAGCTGTACCCATCCTTCAACACATAACCAAGAAACCTTCGGAAATCGTTTACCTCAACCTTCGAAAAGCATCTGTTATACGAGTTATGGCAATACTCCCGAACTCCCGCCCCAGTACTGGGTGGCGTCGAGGTTATCTCACCAACAACTGCATAAAGGAGATTTTCGATGTCGACGAACTCAGGTATTCCAGAACTGCAACGATAAAATTGTGACGACAACACCTCGAAGCTCAACTCCCCGGGACACTGCCACAACCCCTAAATGTCAGGAGGCACCAAGAACAATGTTCTCGTCGCAAAACCATTGGAACGATTCCAAGATACCCGCATGATCCTAATTTTTTTTAGTGAAATTTGAGAAGAGAAGAGTCAAAACTCTACATCAGGATGCCTCACCAGAGCGACGAAGGGACTATGGAGTAAAAAGAATCCTACTCTCCGATATATATAATCCTAAAATACTCAAAACATTTTTCTAGACTCAACAACGCCAGCGATTTGATCAAGCAGGGGGCTCCTAAGTCGGGGAAGGCTCTGATACCAACTTGTAACACCCACGATGCGGCTATATCTCCCACGTGTCAGAGCACGACTTAGAGGCATAACCACATTGTAGGCATGTCGCAAGAGGGGTAATCTTTACACATCCCATGTACTGAATAAGAAAGAGGTACAGAGTTGGCTTACAATCGCCACTTCACACAATACATAAATATAGCATTACATCATCCAGAAAACAATCAAGGTCCGACTATGGAACCAAAATAAAAGAAGGCCCCCCTAATGCTAGATCCCCGATCGCCCCGACTGGGCTCCACTACTGATCAACTGGAAACGAAACAACACAACGAACATGAGCTTCATTGAGCTCCCACTTGAACTCGGTTGCGTCACCTGCACCTACAAACTGGTTTTGGAAGTAAATCTGTGAGTCACGGGGACTCAGCAATCTCACACCCTCGCGATCAAGACTATTTAAGCTTATGGGTAGGAAAAGGTAGTGAAGGTGGAGCTGCAGCAAGCACTAGCATATATGGTGGCTAACTTACGCAAATAAGAGCGAGAAGAGAAGCAAAGCACGGTCATGAACTAGAAGTGATCCTGAAACTACTTACGTTCAAGCATAACACAAGAACCGTGTTCACTTCCCGGACTCCGCCGGAAAGAGACCATCACGGCTACACACGCGGTTGATGCGTTTAATTAAGTTAAGTTTCAAGTTCTCTACAACCAGACATTAACAAATTCCCATCTGCCCATAACCATGTGCATGACTTTCGAAAGTTCAAAACCCTGCAGGGGTGTCCCAACTTAGCCCATCACAAGCTCTCACGGTCAACGAAGGATATTCCTTCTCCCAGGACGACGCTATCAGACTCGAAATCTCGGTTACTAGACATTTCGACAATGGTAAAACAAGACCAGCAAAGCCGCCCGGATGTGCCGACAAATCCTGATAGGAGCTGCACATATCTCGTTCTCAGGGCACACCGAATGAACACTACGTACAACTAAAACCAACCCTCAAGTTTCCCCGAGGTGGCACTGCAAGTGGCTCTGTTTTGGACCAACACTCAGAGGAGCACCGGCCCGGGGGTTTAATATAAAGATGACCCTCGGGCTCCGGAAACCCAAGGGAAAAAAAGGCTAGGTGGCAAATGGTAAAACCAAGGTTGGGCCTTGCTGGAGGAGTTCTATTCAAAGCGGACTGTCAAGGGGGTCCCATTCCCCCAACCGTGTAAGGAACGCAAAATGAAGGAACATAACACCGGTATGACGGAAACTAGGGCGGAAAGAGTGGAACAAAACACCAGGCATAAGGCCGAGCCTTCCACCCTTTACCAAGTATATAGATGCATTAAGTAAATAAGAGATATTGTGATATCCCAACAAATATCCATGTTCCAACAAGGAACAAACTCCATCTTCACCTGCAACTAGCAACGTTACAAGAGGGGCTGAGAAAAGCGGTAACATAGCCAAACAACGGTTTGCTAGGACAAGGTGGGTTAGAGGCTTGACATGGCAATATGGGAGGTATGATAGAGCATGTGGTAGGTATCGCGGCATAGGCATAGCAATAGAGCGAGCAACTAGCAAGCAAAGATAGATGTGATTTTGAGGGTATGGTAATCTTGCCTGAGATCCCGCAAGGAAGAATAACGAGTCCATGAAGAAGACAAACGGACGTAGTCGAATGGATCTTCACACACACGACGTTATCGGAACCAACCCGAAGAAGCAACATCGGAAAGAAGCAAACAACATAGTAAACAACCATCACATCAACATGGCATGATGCACAACCAAGTATGATGCATGTCCGGTTTAATGAAGCATGGCATGGCAAAGTGCATAAGCAATTCTACAAATAAAGTGGAGCTCACTATGCAACGAGTTGCATATTGATGAAACACCACAACAAGTTATTTAGTTCGATCTCGTTTATGTACCCATAAATATAAATGTTGTTAAACATGGCAAGAGGTGGAGCATAGGAAAACTACCTATCTAGGCAAGTTTAAATGAGGCCGGAACAACAACCAACAAGTCTGGAAACTCCTCATGTGCATAGTTTAAGGTTTGGTATTGTTCTACCCTAAACCATATTTTAGATTTGTCAAACATGCAAAGAGACGCCACCATGTTAAACTATGCATTTTTCCACCCCATTTACATATAAAGATTATTTAAATCCGAGCTACGGTTGATTAGTTATGAATTAAATCATTTTAACATGACAATTAAGCAAAACTTAAACAAACAACATTTTAAACATTTTTAACATGCATGAAAGTGGCATATTATTAATCTACACAAAATTCTAAGCATTTTTCATATAAAGTCTATTTTAAACCGATGCACGGTTGTGAAGTTAGGATATGCTTGAAGTTTAGGGACTATACTTTAAAACGGCGTTCTCTGGAATATTAGGAAATTCGCTGAAAGGGAATAAAACACTGGGCCGAATCTGGGACAAGCCCAACAGTGCACAAGGGCTAGAGGGGGCTGCTCACATCGGGCCACTGGGCCAGAAGCGGAGAAGCGGCTGGGCTTCGGGAGGCTGGGTCGGTTTACTGGGTCCGGCTGGAGCGATGGGCCAGCCCACGCGCGGTCAATGGGCAGGTGCGGATCGGGGACCTCCCGATCGAGCGAGGCGGCGGCAACTCCGGTGCTCTGGAGAGCAGGTGGCGGCGGGGCCGAGCGAAGGGCGTCGGAGGACGACGGATCCGGAGGTGGCGGCTCCGTTTCCGGGCGAAACCAGCGACGGGAGGCGAGGACGGCGCCGAGAGAGCTCCGCTCTGGCAAACTCCCATGGCGGCGGTGGTTCCTGTAGGGCGACGGCACTAGTGAGGAGCAGAGAGAGGGAGAAACAGAGGGAGAAGAAAGGACAAGGGGCGTGGTGGCACTGGCCTGCTGGATCTGGCGCCGTCGGGCGACTCTGGTGGCCTGCCGGCCAGTGGCGGAGTTGGATGGAGAGAGGAGCTCGGCCTCCTCCCGATGCTGCGACCACAGTGCTGCGGGCACTGCAGCGAAGCGACGGCGGCGCGGTGCGGGCATATCGGGCCCAGATCGGCCCGGGATGGGCCACGGACGGGCTCCAGTGGGCCTGGCGCGGTGGGGGGGGGCTGAAGGGCGATGTGGCCTCTCATGAGTGGCTGCACGCGACGGCGCAGGGTGACATGGCGGTGGGCGGTTGGCCGGAACGGCGGCGCAGGCGGCGGTTGGCGAGCAGGGCGGCTCCAAGTGGCCGAGATGGGTTCAGCCGGCGCTGAAAACGAGGAAGGAGAGGGGGGGTTTCGAAAACTGGTGGTCTAGGCCTTGCTTATATAGCATGGAGGCTAGAGTTTGGGTCTAGGGGCTGATTTGGAGCCCTCCGATTGCGATCGGATGGTTCCGGACGCGCGGAGGATTAGGTTAGGCCTAGGTGGGGCTAGAGGGCTGTGCAGATGGGTTGGATTGAGAGGAAAGAGGATAAATGCAGCTCGGCGTCTGTTTCCGGAGATCGAAAATGTCCGACGATAGACCGGCTATACTGCCACTATAGTTTAACGGTTGGGCTATCAAACGAACTCCGAATGCGATGAAACTTGGCAGGCGGCCTACTAACAACATAATAACACCGCACGCCAACTCTCATCCCATTCTGAGAACATTTCCGGCCACTTATAAAATAATATTTCGGAGGTGCCGCGGGCGCATGCAAGTGTGTGTGGGCTCAGAACGGACAACGGAAGGAACGAGGAGACCGGGACGGATGCAAGTTTTGAAAACATGATGATGCAATGCACATGATGACATGGCAAGATGCAACACGCAAGCGAATGACATGACAACGTCTGCGAATAACCGGAAGACACCTAGCACATCGGTCTCGGGGCGTCATAGCTGGCTGCGGGCAGTCGACTGTGGTCTGAGAATCTGAACCTCTCTCTCTTATTTTTTTTACAAAACAAGTGGGGGCACGCTAAGTGCACCCACTGGGTGTAGTCCCCGAGACTGCCATTGAATGTTTGATTCGGTGGTAGTCTTAGAGTAGCTATCATTGTGATGTCTTTTATCCCTGTCGACTGATATGGCTTTAACTTCAGAAATCTTGTGATCTTGGGGCTCAGCTTTCTGCAATGAACAAACAGCAAATTAGCCTCAACCTTGATCTGGAATTGGCCAAGAAGAATCTCAAGACCGCTCGTGACGAAGTAGCTGCCATGGGAGGTAACCAATCGCTAACTGTATATCTCACTGCTTGCACTTTTTCTTTCCATTTTTTGAACCGAGTGACTCCACTCGAGCAGATGTACGTAGTGAAAACCGCCAACTCCAAGCCCGTCTGAAGAATGTTGTTTCTTTAGAGAAAATGAAGCAGGCTTTGGAGAAGAAGGATCTGGATCTTGCTGCTGCACAAAAGGAGGCGCGCGATAAAACAACACTTTCTGACAAGAAGCTTGCTTCAGTCGGCAAGTTAGAAGAAGAAAACTCCAAGCTGAAGACTGCTGTTTCTGACGCCAATCGGGAGGTCGAGCAACTGAAGAAGGACAAGGAGAAACTGACCAACGAGCTTGGGGGTCTCAAGGCCAAGAATGGCGAACTGGAGTCTTATCTGGGCCAGCTTGCTGCAAAGCTGGTTTTGAAACTTGAAGGTACTGATTAATCTGTCTTATTTCTATCGACTGCCAAGTCTAATTACACCATCGACTCACCATTCACTCGACTGTGCAGAATTTTGCCAAGACTTTGAAGCAGAAACTGGGCGTGTTGAGACGGGTCTTGATCCCATAAACTGTCCAGTCAAGGATGATGTTGCGATGAACGTGCTAGGGTTGGAATCTCGTATGGACAGTGCAGTTGCTTATCTTGCCCGCCTGAAAGCTGCGATGACTCGATTTGATGCTGAACTCTGGCCTCAGGCGGAACTGTCTCAAGACCATGAGTCCCTGATGACTCGACTGAATCAAATCCCTGAGCATGTGCAAGAATGGAAGAATTCATCCGCTCGCTGTGGTGCTGATGTCGCGTTGTCTTTGGTCCGAGTGCACTGCAAGGACGTCAAAGAAGACAAGCTGGCAGAACTCAAGGTTGCTAACACGAAGAGGCACACTTTCCAGTCTTTCATGGACACCTTCCTTGATGCCACCACTCGCATTGCAGACATCATTGACCTTGACAGTTTCTGCAACCCAGCCAGTCCTTCTCCTGATGCGTGACCAAAAAAACATTATGCCTCACTTTTATTTGCCTCGGAATGCCGAGTGATTATGTAACCGTTAAACTTCTTCGGGCTTGATGCTCGAATACTTTTGATCCGTCGTCCGGTACTTTAGGATTTATCCGAACTTGGTTTATTTCCGAATATGCTTGTGTTTGCCTTCGAGTGGACTTTGTTCTTCACTTGGAATAATCTTTGTTCTTGAGATGCAGCCCTGAGGTGGTGACTCCAGTCGACCTGCACTTCATCGTCCTTGCGGGGATAGGGACGGAGCACGCATTGCAGTCGGCCTGCACCTCGTTGTCCTTGCGGATAGGGATGGAGCGCACATTGTACTTGTGGCGTAGCTCCGAAGGAGAAGGTTGCAGTCGACCTGCACCTCGTCGTCCTTGCGGATAGAGATGGAGTGCATATTGTACTTGTGGCGTAGCTCCGAAGGAGAAGGTTGCATTGGACCTGCACCTCGTCGTCCTTGCGGATAGGGATGTGTTTCGAACTTAGGCGAGTACTGGACTGCAGCTAAGCCCTCGAGTGGGAGGGTTGCTCTCCACTCGGTAGGATTTTTCAAACTTAGGCGAGTACTGGACTGCAGCTAAGCCCCTGAGTTGGAGGGTTCCTCTCCACTCGGTAGGATTTTTTCAAACTTAGGCGAGTATCGGACTGCAGCTAAGTCCCCGAGTGGTAGGGCTGCTCTCCACTCGGTAGGATTTTTTCAAACATAGGCGAGTACTGGACTACAGCTAAGCCCCTGAGTGGGAGGGTTGCTCTCCACTTGGTAGGATTTCTCAAACTTAGGCGAGTACTGGACTGCAGCTAAGCCCCCGAGTGGGAGGGTTGCTCTCGACTCGGTAGGATTTTTTCAAACTTAGGCGAGTACTAGACTGCAGCTAAGCCCCCGAGTGGGAGGGTTGCTCTCCACTCGGTAGGATTTCTCAAACTTAGGCGAGTACTGGACTGCAGCTAAGCCCTCGAGTGGGAGGGTTGCTCTCCGCTCGGTAGGATTTTTTCAAAATTAGGCGAGTACTGGACTGCAGCTAAGCCCCTAAGTGGGAGGGTTGCTCTCCACTCAGTAGGATTTCTCAAACTTAGGCGAGTACTGGACTGCAGCTAAGCCCCCGAGTGAGAGGCTTGCTCACCACTCGGTAGGATTTTTTCAAACTTAGGCGAGTACTGGACTGCAACTAAGCCCCCGAGTGGGAGGATTGGTCACCACTCAGTAGGATTTTTTCAAACTTAGGCGAGTACTGGACTGCAGCTAAGCCCCCGAGTGGGAGGATTGCTCACCACTCGGTAGGATTTTACAAACTTAGGCGAGTACTGGACTGCAGCTAAGCCTCCGAGTGGGAGGATTGCTCACCACTCGGTAGGATTTTTTTCAAACTTAGGCGAGTACTGGACTGCAGCTAAGCCCCTGAGTGGGAGGATTGCTCTCCGCTCGGTAGGATTTTACAAACTTAGGCGAGTACTGGACTGTAGCTAAGCCTCCGAGTGTGAGGATTGCTCACCACTCGGTAGGATTTTTACAAACTTAGGCGAGTACTGGACCGCAGCTAAGCCTCCGAGTGGGAGACTGGCTCACCACTCGGTAGGATTTTGAAAACTTAGGCGAAACGGGTTCGCAGCTAAGTCCCCGAGTGGGAGACTAGCTCACCACTCGGTAGGATTTTCTTTCGAACTTATCTGACTTCTTCGTCAGTCGGTAAAGAGGCAGTGCCTTTTCACCGAGGCGAGAAATGAATCGACTTAGGGCGGCCAAACAACCAGTAAGCTTCTGAACATCATGCACACACACAGGGCGTTTCATCTGGAGTATGGCACCCACTTTCTCTGGGTTAGCGTCGATCCCTTGTTCGGAAACGAGAAAACCGAGTAATTTTCCACCTGGAACTCCAAACGTGCACTTTGATGGATTAAGCTTGATATCATACCTTCTAAGGTTGGCAAAGGTTTCAGCAAGGTCAGCCAGTAGGTCGGAACCTTTACGTGACTTGACCACAATGTCATCCATGTATGCTTCCACATTCCGACTGATCTGAGTGAGCAGGCACTTCTGAATCATCTGCATGAATGTGGCTCCAGCGTTCTTCAAACCGAATGTCATAGTGACATAACAGAAGCACCCAAATGGGGTGATGAAAGTTTTTTTTATCTCATCGGGTCCGTACAGACGGATCTGATGGTACCCGGAATAAGCGTCCAAAAAGGACAAACGCTCACACCCCGCAGTCGAGTCGACTATTTGGTCGATGCGAGGGAGAGGAAAGTGATCTTTCGGGCAGGCCCGATTGATATGTTTGAAGTCGATGCACATGCGAAGTGAGTCGTCCTTCTTTGGGACCATGACAACATTAGCTAACCACTCGGAGTGGTAAATCTCTCGGATAAACTCAGCTGCCAGAAGCTGAGCCACTTCTTCACCGATTGCCTTCCTCTTCTGTACGGCGGACCATCGAAGATGTTCTTTGACTAGTTTCACTTTTGGGTCAACTCACAAACGGTGCTCAGCCAGTCCCCTGGGAACACCTAGCATGTCAGAAGGTTTCCATGCAAAGATGTCCCAGTTCTCATGGAGGAACTGGATGAGCGATTCTTCCTATTTGGAGTCGAGTGTTGTTGAGATGTGAGTCAAAGCAGCATCGGGATCCGTCGGGTGAATGTGAATCGACTTTGTTTCACCAGATGACTGGAATGCTGAATCCGTGGCAGGCTTCTTAGCACGCAACAAATCACTCGGATCTGCATTTTTTGATATTCCTGCAATTCCACTACTGCCATCTATGCATCGGCGATCTTTGAGCCCTTTTGGAAGCACTCTTCTGCCTTCTTTCGATTGCCAGTGATAGTGATCACTCCTTTGAGTCCATGCATCTTCAATTTGAGGTACATGTAACATGGTCGAGCCATAAAACGTGCATAAGCTGGCCTGCCCAAAATAGCATGATAAGCACTCTGGAAATCTACAACTTCAACTGTCAACTTTTCTTTGCGGTAATTCTTGGAATCACCGAACACTACATCAAGGGCGATCTAGCCAAGTGATGCAACCTTCTTGCCAGGAATGACTCCATGGAAACTCATATTGCTTTCACTGAGTCTGGACATCGAATGCCCATTCCTTTCAACGTCTCTGCATACAGTATATTCAGGCCACTGCCACCATCCATCAGAACCTTAGTCAATCGAGTACCTTCGACTACTAGGTCGACCACCAGCGCTTGCCTCCCAGGGGTGGCTATATGCACTGGGTGATCGGACTGGTCGAATGTGATGGAAGTCTGAGACCACTTCAAATAACTGGGTGTCACCGGAGCAACCATGTTCACTTCTCTATTGATGACTTTCAGTCGACTCTTACTCTCAACATCAGCGAAAATCATCAGAGTGGAATTGACGTGGGGGTTACCATCATCGTCCTCCTCCTCATCCTCAACTTTGTGTGCTTCCTTCTCCTTTTCCTTGGGCTGTTTCTCCCGGAATTGCTGGATTAGGAGTCGACATTGTCGAGTGGCATGCTTTGGGTAAATGAAATTACCCTCCTCATCTTTCTTGGTGTGAATGTGGCATGGTAAATCCAGCACATCATTTCCATCTTGATCTTTCACTTTCTTGGGGTTCCACGATCCTTTGGATTTCCCCTTGAACTTCCCCTGAGTCACGGCTAAGGCTTCACCAGGAGCGGCCGGCTCGGCTTTGCGCTTCTGCTTTCGACTGGAGTTTCCTCCTCCGGTTTCGTGGGCGACTACTTTGTGCTTGCCACTCCGGAGTCGGTCTTCTTCTTCACCATTGGCGTACTTGGTGGCAATCTCCATCATCCGAGTCAGAGTCATATCTCCTGTCCGACCGAATTTCAGATTCAACTCCCGATACTTAACACCTTCTTTGATGGCACAAATTGCTTGGTGATCTGACACATTCTCCACTATGTGGTGCAACGTGATCCATCTCTGGATATAATCCCTCAAAGTTTCATTCGGTTTCTGAACGCAACACTGTAATTCTGTCAACCCTGCTGGCCGCTTGCAAGTACCTTCAAATGTTCTGACAAATACTCGAGCAAGATCTTCCCAAGTATAAATACTACCAGGAGCTAACTGATTCAGCCATGCCCTGGACGAGCCCTCTAGCATCAAAGGAAGATGCTTCATGGCCACTTCATCGTTGCCGCCACCGATCTGTACAGCCACTCGGTAATCCTCGAGCCAAGTGTCTGGCTTGGACTCACTAGTGAACTTACTGACTCCAGTCGCCAATCTGAAGTTGGGAGGAATCACCGCAGACTTGATGGCTCTGCTGAAGCACTCTGGGCCTGAGACATGCACTCTGCTGCTGGTTGGAAAATCTTTGTCGGGGCCTTCTCTGTGAGCTCTGTTCTTGTCGACCAGACCCTGAACGAGAATATATCTCACATCAAAGCCCAGTTCCCTGGGGTCGACTGGAATTCTTCGCCCACCACTGTGAGGGCGTCTGTCATCCTGCTGCCGAGGCATGTATGATCCACTCCTTGGGGGAGGTGTGGGCCCTCGATGACGATCATCGTGATCGAGTCGGTAATCATACTGCTCACGGTTTTTGTACTGATCTCGTCGGTCTCCACGTCCCTCACGCCTCGGGGGAGATCTTGGGTTGTGGGGCGACTGGACTGTGTCCGCAACCACAGATCTGCTGTGAATCCTATTCCGCGACTGAGATACTACTGTATTCCGCTCTCCCGCGGCTCAGAGCAAGGCCCGGATCTGTACCAAACCTCGACCAGCTTCTGACTGGGAAGGTTGAATTGACTCCGCTATTCGGGCCGCAGCTGCGAGATTCTGGATTGGAGTTCGGTATACCTGAGTCGGAGGTGGAAAAAGTTGGCGTCGACTCGATTCGGGAGCACGCTGCCGAGCACGCTCGTCGAGTGCGCGCTGGAGGTTTTCTAGTCGAGTGCGCTCAGCCAAGTTGGCCAGGCGCGCCTCCTCCAAGGCCTGGGCCTCAGGGGTTTCTCCAACGATAGGAGTGTGAAGTGCATCCATGTTCCGGCGGCGAAGTTCTTCCTTCCGTTGCGAAGAGAGGGGTTCGGGGTGGTACTCTTCATGAACACGCGACGGATCGCCGCCCCCATCGCATCCGTCTTCACGGGTGAAGCCAGGAGGACTGCGTGGTCCATTGACCATCAAAACTTCCGCCGCAGGGTCGCTGCTGTCGCACTCGGAAGAAGTCTCTACGGAGCCAATCGACAGATCGAACAGGCTGTAGAGAGTTTCGTCGGGCTCGATTGCCGCGACTTGGGGGGTGGCCGACTGGTGAGCCACCGCATGGCTCACCCACCGCTGAAGCCTCGATCGATCGAAACGTTTGCTCCGGCGGCTGCAGGGAGGTGGGAAGCTACAAGAGCCGACCGATACTGGGTCGACGGCTGCCGCAGGAGGACGCCACGGACGCACGTGCGAAAGTGCATTGCCACGCGGACGGGGAGTGCGTCGACGTCGAGTGGAGCCTCCTGAAGCCAAGCGGAGTCGTCGGCGACAAACACGAGCGCGTCGAGACGGATCTCGCGGCCCTCAGCTAAACCTCCGCCTGAAACCATGATGAAGGGGATTGGAAAAATTGCAACTTCTCCAACAAATCGCTAAGACACCTGCCCCACGGTGGGCGCCAACTGTCGTGGTTCTAAGTTTGACAGTAGAATGGGGGGTAGGAATGTAGAGGCAAGATCCTAGCTATGGAGGAGTTGTACACGTAGGTTTTACGAGTTCAGGCCCTTCTCAGAGGAAGTAATAGCCCTACGTCTCGGAGCCCGGAGGCGGTCGACTGGATTATGAGCGTGTGAGTTACAGGGGGTGCGAACCCTTGTCCCAGAGGAGGGGGGGTGGCTTATATAGAGTGCACCAGGACCCCAGCTCCCCTCTGTTACATAGGATTCAATGTGCATAAAGGGGTGGCATTACAGGTAACGCCTGTATTGAAGTGCTATAAATGATCATTAAATATATGAGTAAATACCCGACCGTTGCTGCGTAGAGCGGCTTTAGGTCTTCTTATATGTCGAGTGGTTTCATGGTCGAGTGACCTGGATAAAGAGAGGTCTCTGAGTGAATGTAGGTCGAGTGGACTTCACTAGACACCTTTGCTGGATCCCTTCTTCTGATTCTTGAACTTCTTTGTTCTTAGGACAAGGACCTTAGGTAGGACGTATAGGTCAGGCCTATTACCCTACCCCAGGTTTGTGTCTTCATCAGCAGCCACGTAAAACTTGCAACAACAAAGTAGAGGACGTCTAACTTGTTTTTGCAGGGCATGTTGTGATGTGATATGGTCAAGACATGATAAATGTTATTGTATGAGATGATCATGTTTTGTAAGATATCGGACAACCGACAGGAGCCTTATGTTTGTCTCTTTATTGTATGAAATGCAAATGCCATGTACTAGCTTTACTTTATCACTATGCGTTAGCAATAGTTGTAGAAGCAATAGTTGGCAAGACGACCACGATGCTACGATGGAGATCAAGGTGTCGAGTCGGTGACGAGGGAGATCACGATGATGCTTTGGAGATGGAGATCAAAAGCACAAGATGATGATGGCCATATCATGTCACATATTTTGATTGCATGTGATGTTTATTTTTTGTGCATCTTATTTTTCTTAGTTTGGCGGTAGCATTATAAGATCACCCTTTAACTAAAAATTTCAAGGTATAAGTGTTCTTCCTAAGTATGCACCATTGCGGCAGTTCGTCGTGTTGAGACACCACGTGATGATTGGGTGTGATAGACTCTGCGTTCACATACAACGGGTGCAAGACAGTTTTGCACATGCGGAATACTCGCGTTAAACTTGACGAGCCTGGCATGTATAGACATGGCATCGGAACACTGTAGACCGAAAGGTCGAACGTGAATCATATAGTAGATATGATCAACATAGAGATGTTCACCATTGATGACTACTCCATCTCACGTGATGATCGGACATGGCTTAGTTGATTTGGATCATGTATCATTTAGATGACTTGAGGGATGTCTATCTAAGTGGGAGTTCTTAAATAATTTGATTAACTAAACTTAATTTATCATGAACTTAGTCCTGATAGTATTTGCATATCTATGTTGTAGATCAATAGCTCGCGAAATAGCTCCCCTGTATTTTATATGTTCCTAGAGAAAACTAAGTTGAAAGATTATAGTAGCAATGATGCAGACTGGGTCCGTGATCTGAGGATTATCCTCATTGCTGCACAGAAGAATTATGTCCTTGATGCACCACTAGGTGACGAACCTGTTGTAGGAGCGGATACAGACGTTATGAACGTTTTTCAAGCTCGATATGATAACTACTTGATAGTTTAGTGTGCCATGCTTTACGGCTTAGAACCGGGACTTCGAAAATGTTTTGAACGCCATGGACCATATGAGATGTTCCAAGAGCTGAAACTGGTATTTCAGACTCATGCTCGTGTCGAGAGGTATGAGACCTCTGACAAGTACTTTGCCTACAAGATGGAGGAGAATAGCTCAGCCAGTGAGCATATGCTCAGAATGTCTGGGTACTACACCGCTTGAATCAAGTGGGAGTTAATCTTCTAGATAAGATAGTGATTGACAGAGTTCTCTAGCCACTATCACCAAGCTACTAGAGCTTCATGATGAACTATAATATGCAAGGGATGACAAAAATGATTCCCAAGCTCTTCGCGATGTTGAACTAAGCGAAGGTAGAAATCAAGAAAGAGCATCAAGTGTTGATGGTTAAACAAGACCACTAGTTTCAAGAAAAGGGGCAAGGGAAAGAAAGGGAACTTCAAGAAGAATGGCAAGCAAGTTGCCACTCCCATGAAGAAGCACAAAGCTGGACCCAAGCCTGAAACTGAGTGCTTCTACTGCGAAGGAAATGTTCACAGCATCCCCAAGCTTAATTCCTGCTCATCCTCGAGTAGGTAAATGATAAAAACAAAAAAATTGATGTGGAATGCTACCTAACATAATTTTCAATGTAATTTTCTTTATTGTGGCATGAATATTCAGATCCGAAAGATTCAAGACAAAAGTTTAATATTGACATAAAAACAATAATACTTCGAGCATACTAACCAAACAATTATGTCTTCTCAAAATAACATGGCCAAAGAAAGCTATCCCTACAAAATCATATAGTCTGGCTATGCTCTATCTTCATCACAGAAAATATTTAAATCACGCACAATCCCGATGACAAGCCAAGAAATTGTTTCATACTTTTGATGTTCTCAAACTTTTTCAATCTTCACGCAATACATGAGCATGAGCCATGGAGATAGCACTATAGGTGGAATAGAATGGTGGTTGTGGAGAAGACAAAAAGGAGAAGATAGTCTCGCATCAACGAGCTATGGAGACACCCATCAATATATATTAATGTGACTGAGTAGGGATTGCCATGCAACGGATGCACTAGAGCTATAAGTACATGAAAGCTCAACAAAAGAAACTAAGTGGGTGTGCATCCAACTTGCTTGCTCACGAAGACCTAGGGCATTTTGAGGAATCCCATCATTGGAATATACAAGCCAAGTTCTATAATGAAAAATTCCCACTAGTATATGAAAGTGACAACATAAGAGACTCTCTATTATGAAGATCATGGTGCTACATTGAAGCACAAGTGTGGAAAAAGGATATTAGCATTGCCCCTTCTCTCTTTTTCTCTCATTTTTTTATTTGGGCCTTTTTTATGGCCTCTTTTTTTATTTCTTTATTTTTTGTCCGGAGTCTCATCCCGACTTGTGGGGGAATCATAGTCTCCATCATCCTTTCCTCACTGGGACAATGCTCTAATAATGATGATCATCACACTTTTATTTACTTACAACTCAAGAATTACAACTCGATACTTAGAACAAATTATGACTCTATGTTAATGCCTCCGGCGGTGTACCGGTATGTGCAATGAATCAAGATTGACATGTATGAAAAATTATGAATGGTGGCTTTGCCACAAATACGATGTCAACTACATGATCATGCAAAGCAATATGATAGTGATGGAGTGTGTCATAATAAACGAAACGGTGGAAAGTTACATGGCAATATATCTCGGAATGGCTATGGAAATGCCATAATAGGTAGGTATGGTGGCTGTTTTGAGGAAGGTAAATTGTGGGTTTATGGTACCGGCGAAAGTTACACGGTACTAGAGAGGCTAGCAATGGTGGAAGGGTGAGAGTGCGTATAATCCATGGACTCAACATTAGTCATAAAGAACTCACATACTTATTGCAAAAATATATTAGTTATCGAAACAAAGTATTACGCACATGCTCCTAGGGGTAGATTGGTAGGAAAAGACCATCGCTCATCCCCGGCCGCCACTCATAAGGAAGACAATCAAAAAATAAATCATGCTCCGACTTCATCACATAATGGTTCACCGTACGTGCATGCTACAGGAATCGCAAACTTTAACACAAGTATCTCTCAAATTCACAACTACTCAACTAGCATGACTCTAATATCACCATCTTCACATCTCAAAACAATCATCAAGTATCAAACTTCTCATAGTATTCAATGCACTTTATATGGAAGTTTTTATTAGACCCATCTTGGATTCCTATCATATTAGGACTAATTTCTTAACCAAAGCAAATTACCGTGCTGTTCTAAAAGACTCTAAAAATAATATAAGTGAAGCATGAGAGATCAGTAATTTCTATAAATCTAAAAAGATATAAGTTTAGCACTAGATTAAAATTATCTAGCTGAAAAAATATAAGTGAAGCACATAGAGTATTCTAATAAATTCCGATTCATGTGTGTCTCTCCAAAAGGTGTGTACAACAAGGATGATTGTGGTAAACTAAAAAGCAAAGACTCAAATCATACAAGGCACTCAAAGCAAAACACGTATCATGTGGTGAATAACAATATAGCCTCAAGTAAAGTTACCGATAGACGAAGACGAAAGAGGGGATGCCTTCCGGGGCATCCCCAAGCTTAGGCTTTTGGTTGTCCTTGAATTTTACCTTGGGGTGCCTTGGGCATCCTCAAGCTTTGTCTCTTTCCACTACTTGTTCCAAAATCCACCAAATCTTTACCCAAAAAGTTGAAAACTTCACAACACAAAACTCAACAGAAAATCTCATGAGCTCCGTTAGTATAAGAAAACAAACCACCACTTTAAGGTACTGTAATGAACTCATTCTTTATTTATATTAGTGTTAAACCTACTGTATTCCAACTTTTCTATGGTTCATACCCCCCGATACTAGCCATAGATTCATCAAAATAAGCAAACAACACACGAAAAACAGAATCCGTCAAAAACAAAACAGTCTGTAATAATCTGTAGGTTTCGAATACTTATGTAACTCCAAAAATCCTGAGAAATTAGGAAGTCCTAAATAATTTGTATATAGATCTACTTCAGTAGGAATTGCTATTTTATAGCTCTCTGGTAAAAAATGAAAATTATTCTCGTGAGCGCATACTTTCTGTTTTTTCAGCAAGATCAAATAACAATCATCCAAGAAGATCCTAAAGGCTTTACTTGGCACAAACACTAACTAAAACATAAAAAACACAATAATAAAAGAGGATAGATGATTTATTTATTACTACACAGGTACAAAAAGCAAGGAACAAAAATAAAATTGGGTTACCTCCCAACAAGCGCTATCGTTTAATGCCCCTAGCTAGGCATAAAAACAAGAGTAGATTTAGGTATTGCCATGATAATGATAAGGAAATCACGAAAACTCATATCATACTCCCTACGTTCAGCAGCAAACTTTCTTTGTGACAAGCAAAAGTAATCAAAAGGGCTGAATTTAATGGGACAAAAGTCCCCAAGATCAAGCTCGGGAGGTATTGGTTCCTCCTTTGGTCCCTCATATTGCACAACTAATTCATCATTATAAGCATTCCTTTGGCAAAAAGTCATGAGCCTTTGTTCAAGGTAAAAACCTAACCCATTGTTCTGGATAGCAAAATTATCATTAAGTTTAGGAATCCTATCAACTAGAACATCGGTGGGAACCTTTTTTCTAAGGTTTTCATTAAAAGCAACATGATCTAAGGATCGTAAGCGCATTATGTCTTCTTGATGAAAAGGATTGCTTCTATGGGAGGACGGTCGGCATCCACCCTATAATGCGCAAAAATTTCATTGGCCTCTTTTATTATAGATCTGAACTCATGAGCTAAAAAGATGGTAGCTGCTCGCTTAATAGAAGAATGCTCAATATTAGAAAATTCTAGAAAAATCCTCCGTATGCAAGGATGCATGTGGATAAATTGTCTTTCAAGTTCAACCACGAGCAAAGATATAGCATCGGCAAGACTACTAGTTTTATGAAGAATAGACCCGCTCATGATGGGCAAAGCACCGACACAAGTAAAGAAATCTTGAATAACTCATTTTCCAATAATATTACCACTACCAATCCGAAACTTTTTAGTGTGTAAAATAGTAGGTTCTTCATGAGGATAATCAAAAGCATCAACATTTCCCCGATCGTTACTACTATCCTTTTCAATGATAACCTCCCCAGTTTCAAACATGATGGCAACAAAACGTACTAAGAACGAACACACAAAAGGCAAGCGGAAAGAGACGAATGGAAAAGGGCGAATAAAACGGCAAAGGTGAAGTGGGGGAGAGGAAAACGAGAGGCAAATGGAAAATAATGTAATGCCAGGGATAAGAGTTTGTGATGTGTACTTGGTATGTCTTGACTTGAGCACAGATTTTACCGGCAACGGCGCCAGAAATCCTTCTTGCTACCTCTTGAGCATGCGTTGGTTTTCCCTTGAAGAGGAAAGGGTGATGCAGCAAATTAGCGTCAGTATTTCCCTCAGTTTTTGAGAACCAAGGTATCAATCCAATAGGAGACTACACGCAAATTGCCTAGTAACTACACAAACAAATAAGAACCTTGCAACCAACACGATAAAGGGGTTGTCAATCCCTTCACGACCACTTGCAAAAGTGAGATCTGATAAAGATAATAAGATAAATATTTTTGGTATTTTTGTTGTATAGATTGGAAACAAAAGATTGCAAATAAATAGTAAACTAGAATTGTAGATCGGAAACTTACATGATGTAAAGTAGACCCGGGGGCCATAGGTTTCACTAGTACCTTCTCTCAAGATAGCATATATTATGATGGGTGAACAAATTACTGCCGAGCAATTGATAGAAAAGCGCATAGTTATGAGAATAGCTAGGCATGATCATAAACATAGGCATCACGTCCGTGTCAAGTAGACCAAAAAGATTCTGCATCTACTACTATTACTCCACACATCGACCGCTATCCAGCATGCATCTAGAGTATTAAGTTCATAAGAACAGAGTAACGCATTAGGCAAGATGACATGATGTAGAGGGATAAACTGTAGCGACCCGACCTCAGACGGTCAAGTCTCTGTGTTCAGTGTCATCCCTGGATCGGTAATGCTGACACACACAGTACTCGAAGGATTTATAATAGAGTAGCAATCACACACTTATTACATCGAATGTCTCAAAAGAGAACTTATTACAATAAATATGGCTTAAGGCCATCTGAAAAAACAATAACAGTGGAAGGCTTGGAAGAAAGAGTGAGTCCATCAACTCCAACGGCATAGCTGAGTGCATGACAAACGACCTATGGCATCTTACTCCTCGTCTGAAAAGTCTGCAACATGATATGTTGCAGCCCGAAAACGGGTCAGCACATGGAATATGCTAGCAATATAACACAGTAGATCAATGAACAGATAAATGCTATCACTACATGCATATTTGGCTGGTGGAGGCTCTATGGTTATAATGTTTTTGCGAAAAGCCAATTTTTCCCTACAACAAAGGAATATATTTTATTTAACTATCAGGGTAGTTGAAACATCGAGAATGGTAACCCCATCTCAATCCCAATTAAAATTAATTGTCAACCCAACAAATTAATTTAGAGTGATGAGATCCATATGATAATCCAAGAACCAGATACTCAAGTTGTACATAACCGGGGACACGGCTAACCATGATTAGTTTGTACACTCTGCAGAGGTTTGCACACTTTTCCCCACAAGACTCGATCTCCTCCGTTGGATTTCTCGCACTACATGGTGTTTGAGAAATGGATGACCGAGACACAGTTTTTCAGAAGCATTAACTCTAACCCCGGGTAGACAGTACCAACCTACATCCCCTACATCTGCTAGCATACCACTAGAAGAGGTCATGCAACTTACTCCACTATGCTAGAGCCCATAATAGCTTGTGGCTGCACACGGAAGTTTCTAGCATGAATAATCTTATGATCCCTTTGAGCCTGGGTGGCGGACCATAGGAGGATTACACGGTATAACCCCAGGATCTCCTAGGACAACACTAGTATAACCCTAGGTGCCCGAAACCAACAATCCACCCAGATGTGTATTAAACTTGCCACCTTAAGTTGAACCATTAATTAACAAACTCACATCTATCATGGATACTCTCAAACCCAAACCACGTCTACGAGCATAGCATAGCGATATAAGCATAACGTAGAAGTAACTCCCAAGGGTTTGATAAAGAAACAGGTAATAGGTTCTACCTCATCAACTACTTCCCAATACCCACATGTTAATCACATCCTAATAATGCAGTGTTTGAGGATTGTAACTAATGCATAAAAACTGGGTATGAAAGAGTATGATCAATGTGTTACTTGCCTTGCTGAAGATCCGCAAAACCTAGTGACTCGTAGTAGCACGCTTCACACTCTGGGTGTTCTATCGCAAACAAACAATAACATACATAAGTAATCAAGCAAAGATGCATGGGTAAAACTCAAATAAGAATGTCTAACCAGAAAGTTCAACTGAAGAACTCTGGTTTGCAAAAAGAATCAAATCAAACGGAGCAACGAAACTCAAACTGCAAAAGAAACAAGATACAATTACTAATCTGGACTAAAGTCAAATTTTATAGTACCAAAATCTTGTTCAAGTTGGTTAAACAGAAAGAGGGCTTCGAGACGAAGAACTAAGCGCTTGTTTCACCTGATTTGGATAAACGAGCGAAAAGATATACTAGATCAAAGATTAGGGCAGAAATCGCAATCGAAAATAATCGCGAAATACCCTGGAAAAAGAAAAACGGACGAACAGGCTAACGAACGAACGTTCGCTGTCTGCGGCTAAAGAATGAATGGTGTTCGTTAAAACAAACGTATGGACGTACGTCCGTTAAATAAATAAACCGACGGAAAACCGATCTAATAAATTAAATCGGAAACTAAAAAACCGGATCTAGATCTAGGGTTTACCGAAATAAATCGACGAAAAAAAACGGCGGCGGCGGCTAACTCTAGAGAATGGCGGGCGGCTCCAGTGGCTTGCGCGGCGGCGCGGCGAGGCGGCGGTTGGCGGCGGTGGCGCTAGGTGGGCTTGCGGCTCGAGGTGGGCTGCGGGGGCGGCTCGGGCGCCTTATAAAGGGGGCCAGCCTGGGGAGTCCGGGCCGGTTACGGCCCATAGGTCGGTTTGACTCTTTTTTAAATAAGTGCTGACGCGGAAAACAAACGAAAGAAATACTAAACGGACTCCAAAAATCCTGAAATAAATTTTCACGGTCCTCTAATAATATTGCAGACAAAGTGAACATTTATTTGGGACTCTAATGAAATTTTGAAAAGCACATATTTTTCCTAATTGAAATAAATCACAATAAAATCCAAATAAAATCTATTATTTGATTTTAGTATTTTTTTCCTCCAATATTTCATTTATTTTGGAGAGGTCAGATTATCTCCTCTCATATATTTTTAATATGAAATATTTTCGGAGAGAAAAGTTATTAAAACCAAATGATCCTTGCCTCAATATTTGATAGAAATTCAAATATGAAGACGATGAAATCCCCAACTCTCTCCGTGGGTCCTTGAGTTGCTTAGAATTTCAAGGATCTCAACACGAAAATGCAATAAAATATGATATGCATGAATGACCTATGTATAACATTCCTAATTGAAATTTTGGGATGTTTGAAACCTACCCCCCTTAAGATGAATCTCGTCCTCGAGATTCAGGTTGGCTAGAAAATAGGTGTGGGTGGTCCTTGCTTAGATCATCCTCTCTTTCCCAGGTGGCTTCCTCCTCGGTATGGTGGCTCCACTGAACTTTGAAAAACTTGATAACCTTGCTGTGAGTAACTCGGCTAGCAAACTCGAGAATCTTGACAGGTTTCTCCTCATATGTCAAATCACTATCCAACTGAATTTTTTCCAAGGGCATTGTATCTCTCAGAGGAATATCGGCCATCTCTGCATGGCACTTATACAACTTGGAAACGTGAAACACATCATGAACTCCTGACAGTCCTTCGGGTAACTCCAACTTGTAGGCAACCTCTCCCATGCGTTCCAAAACACGGTATGGTCCTACAAATCTCGGGGCTAACTTTCCCTTGACTCCAAAATGTTTAAATCCTCGCAGAGGTGACACTCGCAAATATGCTCTATCTCCGATTTCATAGGCTACCTCCTTGCATTTCGAGTCTGCATAACTCTTCTGTCAAGACTAAGCTACCTTCAGTCTATCTCGTATCAGCTTAACCTTCACTTCAGACTCCAACTTCATCCCACATCAACGGTGTCCTGCACCTCCGTCCATACAGGGCTTCGAACGGTGCCATCTTCAAACTGGCCTGATAGCTGTTGTCGTATGAGAACTCCGCGTAGGGCAGGTTGTCCTCCCAACTAGATCCATAATCTAGCGCACAGGCTCTCAACATGTCCTCCAGAATCTGATTGACTCTCTCAGTCTGTCCATCTGTCTGCGGATGAAAAGTTGTACTGAACTCCAGCCTGGTACCCAAAGTCCGGTGCAACTAGTGCCAAAACTTTGAGGTAAACTGTGTTCCTCTATCTGATACAATGGTCCTCGGAACTCCATGCAGACATACGATCCTGGTCATGTATATCTTGGCCAACTTTGCACTGGTATAGGTGGTTTTCACTGGGATAAAGTTGAAGGAAATATGCCCTAGAGGCAATAATAAAGTTATTATTTATTTCCTTATATCATGATAAATGTTTATTATTCATGCTAGAATTGTATTAACTGGAAACATAATACATGTGTGAATACATAGACAAACAAAGTGTCACTAGTATGCCTCTACTTGACTAGCTCATTGATCAAAGATGGTTATGCTTCCTAGCCATAGACATGAGTTGTCATTTGATTAACGGGATCATGTCATTAGGAGAATGATGTGATTGACTTGACCCATTCCGTTAGCTTAGCACTTGATCGTTTAGTATGTTGCTATTGCTTTCTTCATGACGTATACATGTTCCTATGACTATGAGATTATGCAACTCCCGTTTACCGGAGGAACACTTTGTGTGCTACCAAACGTCACAACGTAAATGGGTGATTATAAAGGTGCTCTACAGGTGTCTCTGAAGGTACTTGTTGAGTTGGCGTATTTCAAGATTAGGATTTGTCACTCCGATTGTCGGAGAGGTATCTCTGGGCCCTCTTGGTAATGCACATCACTATATGCCTTGCAAGCAATGTGACTAATATGTTAGTTGCGGGATGATGCATTACAAAACGAGTAAAGAGACTTGCTGGTAATGAGATTGAACTAGGTATTGAGATACCGACGATTGAATCTCGGGCAAGTAACATACCGATGACAAAGGGAACAATGTATGTTGTTATGCGGTTTGACCGATAAAGATCTTCGTAGAATATGTAGAAACAAATATGAGCATCCAGGTTCCGCTATTGGTTATTGACCAGAGACATGTCTCAGTCATGTCTACATAGTTCTCGAACCCGTAGGGTCCGCATGCTTAAAGTTTGGTGATGATCGTATTATGAGTTTTTGTGTTTTGATGTACCGAAGGTAGTTCAAAGTCCCAGATATGATCACAGACATGACGAGGAGTCTCAAAATGGTCGAGATGTAAAGATTGATATATTGGATGACTATATTCGGACACCGGATGTGTTCCGAGTGGTTTCAGATAAACACTGGAGTACCGGGGGGTTACCGGAATCCCCTTGGGAGTTAATTGGGCCTCATGGGCCTTAGTGGGAGAAGAGGAGGGGCGGCCAGGGCAGCCGCACGCCCACTCCCCCTCTAGTCCGAATTGGACAAGGAGGGGGGGTCCCTTTTTCCTTGTCCTCCTCTCTCCCTTCCTCCCCTCTCCTACTCCAACAAGGAAAAGGAGGACTCCTACTCCCGATGGGAGTAGGACTCCCCCCTGGCGAGCCCTCCTCCTGGCCGGCCGCCTCCCCCTTGCTCCTTTATATACGGGGGCACAGGGGTACCCTAGAACACACAAGTTGATCTGTTGATCTATTCCAGCCGTTTGCGGTGCCCCCCTCCACCATATTTGACCTCCGTTATATCATAGCGGTGCTTAGGCGAAGCCCTACGTCGGTAGCAACATCATCACCATCATCACGCCGTCGTGCTAATGGAAATCTCCCGTGAAGCTCTGCTGGATTGGAGTTCACGGGACGTCATCAAGCTGAACGTGTGCTGAACTCGGAGGTGCCGTATGTTCGGTACTTGGATCGGTCGAATCATGAAGATGTACGACTACATCAACCGCGTTGTGCTAACGCTTCCGCCTTCGGTGTATGAGGGTACATGGACACAATCTCCCCTTTCATTGCTATGCATTACCATGATCCTGAGTGTGCGTAGGATTTTTTTTGAAATTACTACGTTCCCCAACAGTGGTATCAGATCCAGGTTTTATGCGTAGATGTTATATGCACGAGTAGAACACAAGTGAGTTGTGGGTGATACAAGTCATACTGCTTACTAGCATGTCACACTTTGGTTCAGCGGTATTGTTGGATGAAGCGGCCCGGACCGACATTACGCATACGCTTATGCGAGACTAGTTCTACCGACGTGCTTTGCACATAGGTGACTGGCGGGTGTCAGTTTCTCCAACTTTAGTTGAACCGAGTGTGGCTACGCCCGGTCCTTGAGAAGGTTAAAACAGCACTAACTTGATGAACTATTGTTGTGGTTTTGATGCGTAGGTAAGAACGTTTCTTGGTAAGGCCGTAGCAGCCACGTAAAACTTGCAACAACAAAGTAGAGGACGTCTAACTTGTTTTTGCAAGGCATGTTGTGATGTGATATGGTCAAGGCATGATGCTATATTTTATGAGATGATCATGTTTTGTAACCGAGTTATCGGCAACTAGCAGGAGCCATATGGTTGTCGCTTTATTGTATGCAATGCAATCGCCCTGTAATTGCTTTACTTTATCACTAAGTGGTAGCGATAGTCGTAGAAGCAATAGTTGGTGAGATGACAACGATACTACGATGGAGATCAAGGTGTTGCGCCGGTGACAATGGTAATCATGACGATGCTTCAGAGATGGAGATCACAAGCACAAGATGATGATGGCCATATCATATCACTTATATTGATTGCACGTGATGTTTATCTTTTATGCATCTTATTTTGCTTTGATTGACGGTAGCATTATAAGATGGTCTCTCACTAAATTTCAAGATAAAAGTGTTCTCCCTGAGTATGCACCGTTACCAAAGTTCGTCGTGCCGAGACACCACGTGATGATCGGGTGTGATAAGCTCTACGTTCATCTACAACGAATGCAAGCCAGTTTTGCACACGCAGAATCACTACAAAAAAAGACACATCCGTGACATTTTGGGCCGAACAATTTTTTTCTGTCATACATATGACACTTCTATGACGATAATTGTGACAAAACCCGGTATCATCATAGATGTGTTTGGCTCCTACTTCTATGACAAAAAATCATGACAGAAAATGGGCTTTTCATCTTGGGCGGGCCGGAGACGCAGCTGCATGACATTCTTTGGGCCGTCCATGACGGAAAAAACCGTGGTAGAAGGAAGGGGGAGGAAAATTTCAAGGAGTTCGTGGTTATGGTGGGAGGTCGGGGGCCGAGCGATGCGCGTTTCTCTCGTACACGTACGCGCGTGTGTGCGAGGCGTTGGGCTCTAACTGAACCCGAGCGATTGCACTGCAGGCTACACATTACTGAACCCGAGCAATCGATCGATAGCTGTTAACTGAACCCGATCGAGCGATTCCTTCGCTACTGCTGCGAACTGAAGCCGATCGATGCTGCCTCTGGATGAACAGTGAGCGTTGCGGGGGGGGGGGGGGGTGGGGGGTGGATGAATAGTTCCCGGTGGGGGTGGATGAACAGGACCCCGTGGTGTTGCCTCTGGATGAACAGGACCCCGATCGATCGAGTCGGTTGGGGCTGGATGAACAGGACCCCGTGGAGGGCTGGATGAACAGGACCACCCCGTGGAGGGCAGGATGAATAGTAGATGGTGGAGGGCAAGATGAACAGTAGCCCGTGGAGGGGTGGTTGAACAGGAGCCCGTGGAGAGGGCTGGTTGAACAGTAGCCGGTGGAGTAGCGCGCGGTGGAGGCTGGATGAACAGGAGCCCGTGGATGAACAGTCGCAGGTGGAGGCTGGAGGAGGTCGACGGTGGATGAACAGTAGCTCATGGAGGCTGGAGGGGGTCGACGGTGGAGGTGAACAGTATCCCGTGGAGTCCCGTTTTGCGGTACGCCACACCCCTCCCGATGAACATGACCCCCGTTTCGACCGTAGCGCTCCAACACAAGTCCGTTTCCTCCGTTTTGCGGTACGCCACACCCCTCCCGATGAACAGGACCCCCGTTTCGACCGTAGGAGGTCCATTTCCTCTGTTTTGCGGTACGCCATACCCCTCCCGATCAATAGGACCCCGTTCCGAACGTAGGAGGTCCGTTTCCTCCATTGTGCGGTACGCCAGGCCTCGTTTCCATCGCCTGTTCCGTCCAAGTCCTCCCGATGAACACGACCACGCATTCCGTTCTGACCCAGCCGGTTGGCTCCCACGCGTTCCGTCTCCTCCCAATGAACACGACGCATTCTGTTGCCTCCCCATGAACACGACGCATTTCGTTGCCTCCCCATGAACACGACGCATTCCGTTGCCTCCCCATGAACACGACGACGATGCTGTTTCTCTGTTCCGACCCAGGCATGTACACGAGCCCTCGTTGTACGTATGCGCGAGTAGGCGTTCGAGACCCCGCCCGTATGTACACATACGTGACCATATTGTCTTTCTTGCACCCTAGCTGTTGTACTTACGTGTACATGCTACGTGCGCGCCTCTACTACGACACGTGCACGCCTCTACTACGACACGTGCATGCCTCTACATCGACCAGTATGTACGTACACGTTCGCGACCAGAATGACAACGCTACGTACGCTTCAACCAGGTGGGTCCGACTGTCAGGCACTTTCTTGCCTGCGAAGATGTAGCTGGTGGGTCCCAGCAGTCAGGGGGCGAATTGTTTTTTTTGCCCGGACGCACTTCCTTGCATGCGAAGATGTAGCTGGTGGGTCCCAACAGTCAGGGGGAAACGTTTTTTTCGCGAAATACAGTGGCTCGTCCGGTGGGTCCCAGCTGTCAGGTGGAGGAATCATTATTTTCCGCGTAATAAGGAGGCACTTCCTTGCTGCAGTCGTGGACCCAGCTGTCAGCCTCTCCACGTACAGTCCACGTCCGATGGAAGTCGTTCCTTGACCATGTTGACCACGCCGCGCCGAGAGCACCAGGGCGGTGGACGACGGCGAGGCCTAAGAAGGGGACGACACGGAGGCAGGGAAGACTCGGCAGTTGTTTCCCATGTGGAGGGGAGTACGACTGTACGAGGGTTTACTGGTTCGTCTGCCATCGCCGGAGAATAACAGCAGGTGTGGGTGAGTAGAGGGATGGCTAGGCCAGCGATGGGAGTACGGTCGGGCGGTGAGGCCTGCGTGGCAGCACAGTCGGCCGCGAGGAGGAGGGAGCAGGCAGTCCCGCCGGCGCTTGTTTGAGCGGCTGGAGCAGGAAGAGCAGAGATTGAAGAAGCACGACGGCCATTGGATGGACATCCAACAGTATACATGCCATCTGTTGAAAGCCTCAAATCTGTGGAAAACAGCATACAACCCATCTGCCATTATTTCTAATAATTTACAGCCCATTTGCTAATTCTTAAGGTTTTTCTGTAGCCCATATTCTTTTTGTTAGCATTACAGCCCATATTGTGGCAACAGTTAAAAAATTATATGAAATTTTGCATATTTTGGTGCGGTCCGAACTATTTTTAATCCCGAAATTTCGACTCATATTCAAACTGATTTTAAAAATAAATGTATTTGAAACTAACTGCCGGTTTGATGTGTTTTAAAAATTTACAACCCATTTCTCATTACTAATGGGCCATTTTCTCGGCCAGCCGAATGAAAGCTCTCCTCGTCTTGAAAGATTTGCAGCCCAACAGGCCTAACAAAGCGACTTACTTGGCATATCACAAAAAACTGGGCTGTGGCCGTGGATCCAGCTGTCAGCCTCTCCACATACAGTACTCTTCCGATGGAAGTCGTTCCTTGACCACGTTGACCACGCCGCGTGGAGAGCACCATGGCGGTGGACGACGGCGAGGCCTAGGAAGGGGACGATGCGGCAGTGGAAGCCCGCGTGGAGAGGACTACGAGGGTTCACTGGTTCGGCTGCCGTCGCCGCAGGGCCTGGCCAGCGGTGGGAATAGTAGGGGGCGGTGAGGCCTCTGCAGCAGCATAGCCGGCCACGGGAGGTAGGAGCATGCGGCACGGCCGGCGCTGCTTTGGGCGGCTGGAGCAAGAAGACCAGAGGTTGAAGAAGCACTACGGTCGTTGGATGGACATCGTACGGTCACTGGAGCTAGAATCGTTTATATTGACTAAGTTGACAAAGCCCTTTGTCCCCGTCAACTTAGTAGGCCCACAAGTCAGCCTCCCAGCAAGGTGGGTCCAGCTAGCCGGGGGAGTATTCATTTTTTTTGTGCATAATAAGGAGGCACTTCCGGTGGGTCCGAGCTGACAGCGGAGGGGGGGGGACGTTTTTTCCGCGAAATACAGTGGCCCGTCCGGTGGGTCCCAGTAGTCAGGGGGAAAAGATTTTTTTCGCAAAATACTGGTGGCCCGTCTGGTGGGTCCCCGTTGTCAGGTGGAGGAATAATTATTTTGCACGTAATCAGGAGGCACTTCATTGCTGCGGTCGTGGACCCAGGTGTCAGCCTCTCCACGTACAGTCCACGTCCGATGGAAGCCGTTCCTTGACCACGTTGACCACGCTGCGCCGAGAGCACCAGGGCGATGGACGACGGCGAGGCTTAGGAAGGGGACGACGCGGAGCCGGGGAAGCCGCGGCAGTGGATGCCCACGCATAGAGGAGTATGAGGGTTCACTGGTTCGCTGCGGTGTGAGGCTGCCGTCGCTGCAGAATAACATGGGGTGTGGGTGAGTAGAGGGATGACCTGGCCAGCGGTGGGAGTAGTAGGGGGCGGTGAGGCCTTCACCGCATCGCAGCCGGCCACGGGAGGCAGGAGCACGAGGCACGACCGGTGCTGGTTTGGACGGCTAGAGCAAGAAGACCAGAGGTTGAAGAAGCACTACGGTGGGTCCTTGCGTGCGGCCGTGGACCCAACTGTCAGCCTCTCCACGTATAGTCCACTTCAGATGCATGTCGGTCGTTGACCACGCTGACCACGCCACGCCGAGAGCACCAGGGCGGTGGAGGACGGCGAGGCCTAGGAAGGGAACGACACGGAGGGAGGGAAGACTCGGCCGTTGTTTTTGTTTCCCACGCGGAGGGGAGTACGACTGTACGAGGGTTTACTGGTTCGTTTGCCGTCGCCGGAGAATAACAACAGGTGTGGGTGAGTAGAGGGATGGCTAGGCCAGCGATGGGAGTACGATGGGGCGGTGAGGCCTGTGCGGCAGCACAGCCAGCCACGGGGAGAAGGGAGAAGGCAGTCCCGCCGGCGCTTGTTTGAGCGGCTGGAGCAGGAAGAGCAGAGATTGAAGAAGCACGACGGCCGTTGGATGGACATCCAACAGTATACATGCCATCTGTTGAAAGCCTCAAATTTGTGGAAAACAGCATACAACCCATTTGCCATTATTTCAAATAATTTACAGCCCATTTGCTAATTCATACGGGTTTTTTGGAGCCCATATTCTTTATGTTAGCATTACAACCCATATTGTGGTCACGATTAAAAAATTATATGAAATTTTGCATATGTCGGTGCGGTCTGAACTGTTTTTAATCCCGAAATTTCGAGTCACATTCAGACTGATTTTAAAAATAAATGTATATCAATATAAAATCCAATAAATTGTCCACGCATAAAAATCAATGCAATTTAAAATCTCGAAATGAAAAAAATATATTTGAAAATAATTGCCGGTTTGATGTGTTTTAAAAATGTACAGCCCATTTCTCATTACTGATAGGCCATTTTCTCGGCCAGCCGAATGAAGCTCTCCACGTCTTGAAAGATTTACAGCCCAGCAGGCCTAATAAAGCGACTTACTTGACAAATCACAAAAGAACTGGGCTAGCCATTTTCAGAAAGAAAAAAAACTACCGGGCTAGTCTGTGGTAAACATAAAAGAAAAGGCTGTCTAGACAGGCCAGAGTGTCCCGCACAGCCCAGTTGACACCCTGCTTCCCTCTCAAAAACAAATTAGATAAATGCCATTCCAATTATGGAAATTCATAAAAATTCCACTGCAAATTCCAAACTTTGAAAAATGCCACTGCAATTTTTGCAAACTTTGAAAAACGCCACTGGAGTTTGCAAACTTTGAAAAACGCCACTCCAGACTTCGAAAAATGCCACTAGAAATGGCATGAAATGGCATTTTTCAAAGTTTGGAAATTGCAGTGGCATTTCTCGGATACACCAGATTGGAGTGGCATTTATCAAATTAACCCAAAACAAAAATAATTGGGCGAGCTGCTGGGTCCCTGGTGTCAGCCGCTAGTTGTGCAATTCTCTCGTTTATTGACTACGTTGACAATGGCATGGGACCCAGATGTCAGAAATCCACTAGGAGGAGCCATTTTTTTATTGGCTTAAAATAAGGAGGCACTTGCTTGCATACTGCCATGACCTTGGCGGGTCCCTGCTTTCATCCTCTCCACGTACAGTACCAGTTAGTCGTGCTTCAAAACTGATCGGCACGCCATTAAAAAAATAAAGGTCAATAACTGATGCGGCACCTCGGGCCAACGCGGCCAGATCGAATTTTGCACGAGAAATTACACACCATGTTTCGCTGACATGTGGTCCCGTTCCAACATATCAGTGAGATGACAATGAGTAGTAGGAGTATTTCCGAGCGGACGTGTAAGCCGGGGCGCCTCTTCGTGAACCGTGGCAAACTCGCAACCATCCACCGACTCTTCGCCTTTCCCTCTCGATTTGGAATTGCTGTCGCACGCTCTTCCTCTCCCTCCTCCATTTTCCTTCAGCCCTTCACCCTTTCTTCTACCATTGTTCGATCATATTCTCCATGGAGGGAACAGGCCGGAAACAACCCCATTATTCTTGCCCCGTTCTGAAAGATGACATGGTGGAGGAACTCATTGATCGGTGCGACGTCATCACCTCGGCTAGCATGGCAGGTTCATTCAAGCCCATTCTCGACTCAACTAATAACATCATTACAAAGAACCCAAGAGTCAAGGAGCGGTTTGATCTCCCCTATCTTCTTCGCCGTGACCCTGATGACTAGCACCGGCACGACGGAGGCCTCGCCCTGTGCCAGTTGATGCCACTTGATAATGATACGTATGATGTTAAGATGCCATCGCTCGAGGGCAAGGCTTGGGCGGGCGCAAATGGAGATTGGGTTGTTTACATTGGGTCGAACTGCTAGTGGGAACTTGTGAATGTCTACACTCATCACCGGGTTCCACTTCCAAAAATCTCAGCACACTGCCCAAAGGTTGAGCACACCGGTAATGTACGCACGTTCAAATATGATCACGGTGACTGTCTTCTACGGAATATAGCAATTTGTCGAGTTCCCAACCGCTCTTGGAATTACAACAACTATCAAGTTGTTGCTATCTTCGACAATCTTGTTGCCGTCCTTCGTGGTTCGACTCAATGGATATTGCTCAAAAATCAGTTTCTGTACACGGATGAGTACTGTGATGCAATTCAATACGAGGGCCTTGTGTTTGCTGCCACCACTCGTGGCACTGATTTTGCATGGCATCCTAGTAGTTTCGGTACGTTTGTCTTCCACTGTAATTATAATTGTTTCATCCACATGCATGCAGGTTAGCAAGTTTCCCTTTACTAATTAACCTTCTTCTTGTGTTTCCAAGGTCCTGTGGACATCCCACCACCTATACTTGAAAATTTTTATAACCAAGGGGGAGATGACGATGGTGATGATCACGAGCATGAGGACGAGCAGCACCGATCTACTCTGTGGTGCCTGGCAACTAATTCCGATGGATCACTTCTTCTTGTGTGTATACAACCCACTGATGATGTTACTGGTAAGGAAGCAGGTGTCTCCCATGGTCGCACTCTCCGGACCTATTCCAACACCTGTTGCATGGTATTCGGGATGGATACTAGTGTGCTAGCGCCAACTCCTTCTCCCTGGCACAAAATTGATAGTCTTGGAGAAAACTCGCTCTTCCTTGGACAAAACTATCCGATGATGGTGAAAGGCGATCCAAATGCTGTTGACACATTTATGAGAAGCAACTGTGTCTATACCTCGGACATTTGGGTGGTTCCCTACCCTCGTACTGATATAGTAGGCCACTTCAGCCTGGATGATCGGTCCTGCGTTGGTCTCCAGATTGACAACAGATGGCCCGTCCCAGAGAATCACTTGTGGTTCGAAGCAAGCGTTTCCAACGCCGCGGAATGGTTGAGTTGAAGTTCATTTCATGGCTTGTTATTTGTTGTGTGGTGAAAACTTTAGTATTTATAATGTATCCTTGTTGTTGATGTGGGTTGATGACCTATTGTATGTAATAAAATGATATGCCTGTGATAAACTTACTAAATTTATGAATGGCTTTCGAGTCGCTTCTCTAAATTTGTACTAGCTTCACATGCTTCGCGCGTCGGGCGGGTGTTTTTACTGTAGCCATATGTTAATGTGTTCGTTGTACGTAACCAACACCTCGAATCCTCGATACTAGTATACTATATACTAGTAGGAGTAAGTAGTAGGAGTATTAGGGTGGCATGGGCCAGAACAAGCATTCACATCCAGGAGTACGGCACACGCCACCACCATGACATCCATCTGACGCCATATTATTTCTTGGAGTCCGTGCTAGAGCAATCTCTTCAACCTCGTCATTTCTCTAACTTCAGCCATCGCGCGGCGGGCGAGGTGGGGGTTTGCCGATAGTCGGTTTCCTTAACTGCGGTCCCACTTGTAAGGCCAACTCCAACGCATGACCCCAAACGGACCTCCATTTTGCATGAACTCCAACGATAATTTTGACTAGAAAAGCAAGACCAAAGAAAACAAGAACCACTATAATACATTTTACTACTCCTGTAAGTTGGATTAGTGCCTTCTTGATGCATTCATTGTTGATCTGCGGAGGCTCGATCTTGCGTGCTTCTTTCTTCTTCGAGTGTAAATAAGTAGACGTTGCTCCTCGCATCTAGTCTCATGTCTAGCCTCTATTCTAGTAGGAGTATCAACAAGTGCACTAATCTCATCCGATAGCAGAACCAAAGATTTGGTCGGGTTCTTCCTCCTTTTGCCGACACGTGGGCCATCCAGGATCCAGGTCGTGTCATGAAAGAAAATAGAGTGGTAGTTGAAGCCACGAGATGTGCATCTTGGGTTAAACTATAAATAGAATCTTACTACTCTTGAGTAACTCCAAAAGTGGGCACCGAAGATCTTTATTGGATTTGTTTTTCATCACCAGCACGTTGAGGTGAAAGATGTGCAGGTTCAGTGGGCCCTCTTGCGTTTTCACTGACATGTGGGGCCGCATGTGAGCAAATAGACGATGGGCTCCGCGCGTCCGCTGGCTGGCTGAGAAGAGAGATAGAGGAGGGCTGAGCACGGACTGCAGGAAATTTGTTCTACGTACCTCGATATGGTCCTGTTTGGATCATGGGGTTAGAGCTAGTTTGGGTTAGTTGAAGGCTCAAATAACCCAAAAGTATCCAAACAGGGAGGGTTAGAGTAGGTTAGTTTCATCTAACCCAACTATCCCGGTGGAGAGGTGCTTATTTGGGTTAGAGTGGGTTAGAAAATAACTCTAACTCTAACTATGTTAGAGTATCCAAACAGGGGTGGCATGGGCCATAACTCAGTAGCATTCACGTCTAGCAGTACGGCACACGCCACCCACACGAGTCCCATCCGACACCAATTTTCTTGGAGTCCATGCTATATCCATCTCTTCTCCCTCCTGTTTTCTCAGCCATTCGACAAGATAATTACTGTAGTATCATATACTACTGCATGGATTTGACGGAAAGATAAAAATACATACGGATCCATCAACGTTCAACGACATCCTCACGCCCTAGTGCGCCGGGTCACCAACCGACGTGTGAGGAGCAGCGGCGTTGGCGGTGAGCTCAACGTGCTTCTGAACAGTGCCGTCCAAGGTTGCCCTGCGCTCCAAGAAGGCCAGCATCCTATCGGCCTCCTCTTGCATGTAGTAGTCCTTGTGGACGATTTGCGCATAGACGTGATTATGTTGATGGTGTCTTGCTGCGCCAGGCGCTACGCGGCGAGCGCGACCTCGAGGTGGACATTCTCCGGCACGACGGCGGGCAGTCGTAGGGCCACCAGTGCATCGAAGAGGTTGTTACCATAGTGGTTGTTGAGGGTGGCGGGCATCGCAGAACCTGGGCGCGTCGGCTGGAGGCTTACGTCAAAGTCGACCGCAAGCTTCTTGACGACAGTGAACTTGTCGAGGAAACTGACGAGGACCTCGTCGAACAAGGAGACGAAGCTGTCGTCCAAGCGGCCCCTCGCCCTGGCGGCCTCAAGCAATACTACCTGGAGACATTCCTCGGTGCAGGTGGACGTGGTAGTACTCCTAAATCCAGACGGTGGTGCTACTAGTACTAGTAGTAGTACTACCAATGTAGTAGTAGGAGTACTAGCATTGTACTACCCGTTGGTCAAATTATTACGTGCTGCTCCTCACAGTGAAGTGACAAGACCCTGTGCCGGAGATCACACCTGAGTATAGGCGCCGTGTTCGGCATACCATAGTCAGCCTCACCGTCTGCAGTCACTATCATCATGGCTGTAGAGCTAGCCTGCTTACAACTAGCCCTGTTCGACATAATTTTCCATGCGTAGATGCCCGTGCATTCCACGGAACACCAAGATTGGGGGTGGACGGCTCCGACAGCGGCCATCGTGCCAGATTTTTCCATGGCCTTCTACTCCTAGATTGTGAGAGATAAGGAGTTGTTTGTAAATAGGGAACAAGTGTGGGCATCTTTTTGCAAAAATGGAGAAGCTTGGTTTGTATGCGTCAGATCTAGATCCGACGGCTATTGGTGAAAGATGGAAGGCACAACATCATCACCAACTCAGGAACTGTTTGATTCATAGGATTTTGAAAATGCAGGAATAGGACACGGCAATATTACAAGTTTCAAACTGATATTACAAATGTTAGGAGTAATGCTGCACCTACGAAGAGGGAATTACTAGGAAGTTTACGTAAGGACTTTCGTTACTTTAGGTGGATGCAGCATTATCGTTACTAGGAAGTTTTCGAGTCTCTGGCCACTTGATGTTTCAAAAACAAATTCAGCTTCTGCGGAGAAATGAGCTCCACCGTGTACCCGCGCGGGTGTGGCTTGGCACGAAGCGTGAGTACGTGCACGGTGCACCTATTCTCTTCTTGTATACGTACACCACCTATGTGGGGTTGTGTGAGAGAGATACAAACCTAGAGAGATATAGTGTGTGGGTTCTTGAGAGTTTTTTGTGTGGGGGGGTCAATCAAAAAATTTAACATATGCAATGTGTGTGAAATAGAGTCCTGGATATAACATATATATAGAGGGGGCGATCCATGAGAAGAGAGTGGAGGTATCATCGGCTTGAGGTGTCCATAGAATCGAAGAGAGGGATGATGTGTGTGTGTGTGCGCGCGCGATCGATAAAGAGTGCCATCGAATTTGTGTGTGCCCACGTCAAAGATATAGAGTGGCTGGCCTACTAGAACGTGAGATGGAACATGTGCAGTTTGTCTCTCTGGCATGGATACCTACCAGCAGCGCTCGACTATCGGTGTGTGGTGGGGAAGAGGGAGGCCCAATTAACTATAGAGGTACAATGGCTGGTATATGTGTGGAGGAGGAGAGAGGCCTACCTCATGTATTAAGGAGATCGATCTGCCTCATGTATTAAGGGAGATTGATCGGCATCCATGCATATGTGCAGGAGATGAATAAGGTTGGGAGAGAGATAGAGCTAGAGTGTTGGAGGGGGTGGTAGTGGAGTTGCTTCTAACAAATGGTGGGATAGGCTTGCTAGACAAACGGAAGGCACGCCCGCAATATCAATAAGAGAGGAGATGGCTGCTTGTTGTCTGTGCACGTGCGTGTGAGAGACGGGTCAGGAGGCATGCACGAATGATGAGGGGGGACGATGTGGCTGTGGTAAGAAGACGTAACTACATAGGAAGATCAATCGCCCTTTGTAAGATAAAGGAGAGACATAACTTGTGAGGTACGTCGATCGATGGGGGGGTAGTTAAAGTCGATCTAGGTATATGTTGGGAGATCGATCGATATACATGCATGTGTGTGTTAGAAGCAAATGAGGCACGAGGAGAAGGATAGAGAGAGAGGGATGCATGGAGGAGGTGGTACGAGAGGCATACTATATCGAGGGGGAGGAGTGTGCGAGTACGAGAATGATGAAAAGAGTGGTGGGAGTGAGGCATGGACGGTGACAAGAGAAGAGGGGAAGCTTGTGTTTGTGCTAGGCACACCTGGCTAGAGAGGCATATCGATCGATGTGTGCCGTAAAGAAGGAGCTGGGGGGCCTACACACACCGTGGGTGAACGACCTAAAGTGAAAAGACGAATTTGCGCGATGGAGCTAGAGAATGCCGAGGGAGGGTGAGAGGGATGCGGGCGTGTGCATGCACAAGAGAAAGTTAGCGATAGCTACAAAGATAAGAGGGTTGTGTGGGTGTAGAAGATGAATAGAGATCATATATACTTCATTATAAAAAGCGAATTCAGATATTTGAAGAATTTATCATAGTGTTTCAAACCGACGGATGTGTGAATATATATAACGGTGATACGCATGGTGTGGTTATGAACATGGTATACTACATTTAATATGTTTTATCTCTACTCCTATAAAAACGGAGTTTTTGATGATGGTGTGCCTGCCATCCTGCATTATAGGCTGTCTAATTTATATCTGGCGGATAGCAAGGAAACTATGATGGTTGAAGTTGGCAACAATCATGATTGTAGATTCTTATTGAAATAGAGAATCGAATTCAAATTTAGTTCAAATTGCAGCGGTAGTATAGACATTTGGAATGCACTAAAATGTTGGTATGAGTAGGTTACATGCATTATACAACAAGCGAAAAAATTTAATCGGACATAGGATTCATACTCCCTCCTTCCATCTATATAGGGCGTAATGAGATTTTTAAGACCGCCTTTGACTATTGACAAGATTAATAGTACATGACATGCACAATGTGAAAATTATATCATTGAAAGAACCTTTCACAGACGAATTTAACCGTGTGCTTTGTGTAAGTTGCATGTCATATATCATTGCTCTAATATTTGGTCAAAGTTAGCATCGAAAAATGCATTAGGCCCTATATAGATGGAAGGAGGGAGTAGCTTTGAATAGCATTTGTATAGTAAAACGGGGCAAGACTGTCTCTTTGTGTGGTGTGAATAGTTATATTTTTTCGTTTTCTTTTTGGTTGAGGGAAGTGCGAATTAATTTGGTATGTACAAGTACAATATTACTACACGTTAGGCTTGTCCCTAAAATTCAACCCGCGTCTTGTTATATCCCGAAAATTCAGATATCGTGCTCCCAAAACTGGCGCCTTCACAACCCGCGCCTTGCTATCCCGAAATTACAACGCACGCAAAAACTCCCTCCAGCTGCCAAATCCCGACACGCGAAATCCCCCTTCTAACCCTGAGCCGAAAGGGCCGCTAGTTCAAATCGGTGGGGGGTAGTTTTGTAACACACCCTACATTTTGGACAAGCGCGTTCCTAAGTCATGCTTCACCCTCTCCCATCGCCCCCTTTTCGCCATTTGAAATCCCAAGCCGCCATAACCTCTCCGCTCCAGCCGTGAAACCCCACCCTCCTCCACCCGCCACATCACCGCTGCCCAGCCGGAGCCTCTTCCCCGACGACGTCGTCCAGCACAATAGCTCGACGTCCCTCGTCCACCTCCCCGGATGAGGATCCGTCGTCCATCTCGCCGTCCCGCCGGTTCAGCCGCTCCGTCCTCCACCTCCAAGGAGCTGCTCCGACGATCGCCTCATCTATCGTGGCTGCTCCATCCCCACAGCGCCACCTTAACCTGCTCCACCGGAACCGCATCATCCTCACCGACTCCTCGGACGAAGCCAAGGCCTACTCGGCGCCACCAAAGAGGTTGTACACTCATCGCATCGCACCTTCTCCTTAACTCGACCTCCCGGCGCTGACGGTGCTCCATCCCGCACCCCCATGGAGCGGCTACCTTGAAGCCGACGCCGCGGGCGACATCTCCATGGCAGCTCTCCCCAAGTGCGAGGCCCCTTCGGCGGCGGCGGCCATACCAGCCAGATCTACTGCTGCTGTTCCGGCTCTCGCTTGATCGCTCGCTCGCCCAGCTACTGCTGCTACTCTCCCCCTCGCTCGTGCTGCTGCTCTGCTCCGATTAAGCCACACTTCAGTCGTCTGAAACGACTTTTGGGTCAGTCGATTTTCAGGGGTTCGGGGGCTCGCCGGAGTTAAGGAAGAACCACCCACAGCGGGGACAGGGGCTCGCCGGAGAGGTACCCCACTATCTATCTTAGGGTTCAGGGTGGGGGCGGGGGGCCTAGAGGGCTGGCCGGGGCGGCGGTGGCGAGTTGTTTCGGGGCGGCGAGGCGGCGCTGGGGCCAGCGGTTCGGCCGGTGGTGGCTGGCGGCTCAGGGGGGTGCAGGTTGAAGATGAACTGCAGGCCCTCCCTAAACTACATGTCAAGTGCCTCTCTGCTACCATTGCGTTCAGTTTCGACAGTAGCATTGAGATTCCATAGTAAATTTCAGTTTCGACAGTTAAGTTCAGAGTCAACAGTTTTTACCTCATCTATTGTAGTCAGGTGGTTTTTGGTGATGTTAATTTTACATCCATTTTACATCATCTATTGGAGATGCAATTAGAATCCCACTTGAGATTGACGATGTCTGTTTTGTGCTGCTTCAGCATTGACGTCTTACGGCTCACCGAAGCTGCTCCAACGACAGAACGATCTGTCACAACAGAGCAGTGCCCTGGACGCCGTCTACAGATTCCTCAGATCTTCCTCCAAACCTCCGACAACCACCTCTACCTCAACTGCTTCAGCGACCAACCCAATGATGCTGAGGTCGACACAGCTACGGCAAAGAGGTTGTACACTTGTTGCATCACTTATTACTATACATTCATGTCGATCCATTAGGGCTATTTTGGTTCAATAGAAAAACATCGATCCACTGGTTGTTACCATCACTCTAAATTTCTGCATGCTCTCCTTACATAATCTCACCATATTTTTTCATATGCATGTCAGATATTGTACACAGTCATGCTGAACATGTAGAGAAAAAGAGAAGAGTTTTGCGCGGCAATACAATGTCATGCAGACATCGCTCCATGGTGGGTTCAATGGCAAACCCTCCCCACCCCTCTCCAGATTGTAATCCAGAGGAAGATATCTGTTCTGAGGTAGATTCGGACGCCGCTGACCACTCCTATTTACCCCCCATGGTGTTTGCTCTACCTTGGCATGATGATGTTAGTCATATCATGCATATGTTGCCTTGCAGTGCCTAGTTTTGACATCATATATGTCATCTTCTTAGTTTAGACATTTTCTATAATGCCACCTATTTAGTTTCTATATCATATATGGGAATTATGTAGTCTCATGTCTTTTAGCCAGCCATAATATATGTGAAATGTGCAATGCCATCCTGTTTAACCAGGCATCATATATTTGAATGATATCTTGCCCATCCTTTTCTTCATTACATTTCCATTTGTCGACAGTGTTTGTACATTAAACTACTCTTCCTGTGAATCAGCCGTTTGGGTGGGAGATGGAAAAATCTGGAGTGAAAACAAGGCCTTCAAAGCAGACAGTGCTACCTGTCGAAGCAGTTCTCTTGTTGGGCCCCGATAGCTCCTCAGAGATGGATTCAGAGACAGATAACCAGTCCTATTCCCCCACTGAGGTGTATGCTCTAACTTGGCACGGTTATACTGCTCATATCATACATACGGTGTCTTGCATTGCATAGTTTAGACATCATATACACAATATTCAACACCATGTTCTTAGTTCAGACATCATATCGAATGCCCTCTGTTTAGCATATAAATCACATATGTGAATTAAATGATGCGATCCTGATTACTTAGGTAACATGTAGGTGAATTATGTCATGCGATCCTATTTAGTTATTCATCATATCTTTGAATTATGTTATGCTATGCTATCCAGTTTAGATAGACATCATATATGTGAAATTATGTCATGCTATCCGTTTTAGTTAAACAATATACATGTCAACTATTTCATGCCCTCTTTTTTCCACACTATCTATTGCATATGTCTCTCATACAATGTCTGTACATTCAACTATGTTTCCTGTTTATCAACCATTTGAATTGGAGCGGGTGATGCCAGTATCTAGCAGACTAAAAACACGGTCTTCAAATAAAACAGTGCTACCTCTTGGTGGAGATAGCACCCCGGTTGTACATGCACAAGAACCATCCCTGTCGTGGTTCTAACTCTGACAGTGATGTAGGGGGGTGTGTATGGAGAGGCTAGATCTTAGCTATGGAGGAGCTGTAGGCACACGAGGATTACGAGTTCAGGCCCTTCTCGGAGGAAGTAACAGCCCTACGTCTCGGTGCCTGGAGGCGGTCGATTGGATTATGCATGTGTGAATAACAGGGGTGCGAACCCTTCATACTGAGGAGGGGGTGGCTTATATAGAGTTCGCCGGCCCTCTCCTGCCCTCAGTGATGCAGGGTTTAAGGTACATTTAAGATTGGGCGTTACTAGTAACGCCCCTAATAAAGTGCTATAATGACCATAAAGACTACTTAATAGCCGACCGTTTGCCTGCTGAGTGACTTTAGGTCTCCTGGCAGTCGAGTGGTTGGCTTCATGGTCGAGTGATACCTTCTTGGTCGAGTGTCTTGAACTCGTCGAGTGGGATACCTTCAAGTCGATTGAAAGGTGACTTCTTCTAGGGACGTCCCTTGGTAGGGCTCTTTGGACATAGCTTCATCATTAGCCCCCGAATGGATCGAGGTTTGAATGGGGAAAGAGTTGGAGATCTTTCCGACCGGTTCTTTGGGCTACATGAGTGCCTCGTTTCGGGTCAATCGTCATGGATGACGTCATCAACCTCTTTCAGTCGCCTTGATCCATTCCAGGCCTTTCGTCGAGTGAATTTCTTTACTTGTGACATACCGAGTGTCGACGCGAGCGGGGTCTTCTGTTTTGACAAGTTGTTTTGCGGCCCGCGGATGTCGCGGGATTCGGATTTCGGGAAGCGCGCGGGACGGGAGCGGCCGCAGTAATCGGAAGCGATAAAGCGGAAGCTCCTCGATTTCTGCGCCACCTTTTTCGCCACGTACTGCGCGCGCGTCTGCTGCCGGATTTGACTGGATTGCCTGGGCCTACCAGTCAGCCACTCGGGAGCGGCCTCTTATAAGTAGCCGGCTCAGGGTTTCCAAACAGTGTGCTCTCTTCTTCCTCTCTCCCTTCGCAAGCTCCTCCGCCACCTCCGCTCTCACCCTAGCGCCGCAGACCCGTGCGAGATTTGCCGGCGACGATGGCGAAGGACAAGACATCCGCTCTGGAGCGCGCGAAGAGGCGGCGGCGCAGGGGAAAGGGAAGAGATCCGCTTGCGGCGGATATTCCTCAAGGTCTGCTCTGCCCAGCGGCTGGATCCAGGGCGACTGGATGCCGTCGGTGATCCGGCAAGAAGATCTCGACGACATGGTCGAGGGGGGGGGGTCATTCCCCACGAAGCTGCGCGTTTCCCAGGGAGAGAGATCGAACCTCAGCCTCGCGACGGTGAGTGTGTGCTCCTAGCCACCCATGTCGACCGAGGGTTTTCTCTGCCGCCCCATCCTTTTTTCCAGAGCTTTCTGAACTTCTTCGGAGCGCAGCTCCACCACTTCACTCCCAACTCCATCGTATATCTTGCTGCTTTCATTTCCATGTGTGAGGGTTTCTTGGGTTGCCGCCCCCATTGGGGAATCTTCAAGCACATCTTTACCTGTCGTTCCCAATCGGTCAAGAAGGCCAAGTCGAGTGACGAAAGGACGCAGGTGATCCAGCTGTGCGGGGGCCTGGCGATCCAGACGAGGGGAAAGAGTTGTTTTCCATCTATCACTTTCCAGGAGTCGGTCCGCGATTGGCAGGCGACCTGGTTTTACTGTCAAGACCAGGCGACCCCAGGGCAGTTGACCGGACTTCCCCCTTTCTCTCTCGACCGAGCTGAAAAACCTGCTTCTCTGAAAGTGACGCCGGAGGAAAAGGCCCAAGTCAAAGTGCTGGCTGGTCGAGTGGTTGAGCTTGTCCGTGAGGGCGTGACTGGTATGGACTTGCTGGAGGTCTTCCTCCGGAGGCGCATCCAACCGCTCCAGGCTCGTGACCACCCGATGTGGCTGTACTCGGGTCTCGACGATACCACTCGGATCCACCCGGAGGAGGTTACTGACGAGATGCTGGAGGGGTAGCTGTCAAGCATCACGGGGAACAAAGACAACCCCCGAGGAGCCAGGAGGGTAATTCCACTCGACAACTCATATGACGTGGACCAGGTATGTCTTTATGCTCTTGACTGAGATCTTGTTTTCTTCATTGGTCTTCTTTGAGTTGGTCGATTGACCTTTGTCTTGTCTGTTGTTTTTCAGGCGACTACGGAGATGTACTCGATGCCCAACGGGGCACAGGGGCCAACTGAGGAAGGGGAGGCGAGCGAAGGTGAGAGCGGAGACGATCAAGGCGAGTGGGAGTCCGACGGTGAAGGAGAGGGAGGCGACGACGTCGACTCCGGCGAAGAGGAGGAGGAGGAGGTTGAACCCCCCCCCCCCACCCGGAGGGGCGATCCAAGCTCACACACGATCCAGCGCGGGAGCATGGTAGGGCGACTGCTCCTGTTGGGCAGTCGTCGAAACGCCCTCGGACCTCTTCTCCTACGCCGACTGGAAAGGCTCCCAAGCACCCACGCGCGACGCCGTCCAAGCCGCCCAAGGCTCTGCCCAAGATGAAGATGGCCGTCCACCACCATTTCTGGGTAATAATAAAACTTGCTTTCTTTCGTCGACCGTGGACAGATCCTTGGTCGATTCATTGAGCCAACTAACTGATTTTTGAGATTTGCAGCGCTGCTACTTCTGAGATCTCCGCCAAGGGCGACGACCAAGAGATGGAGGATGCTGTTACCTCCAACCTTGGTACGACTACTGACATTCTGCTTTGAGTCGACCGAGCATTTATTGCAACTCTGGTCGATTGAATGTTTCCCTTGTAGCTCCTCCTCATGTTATCGACCTCCCGGATGACGACGACAACGAACCGCTGAGAGTGAGGAGGAACAAGAGGGCGTCGGCTGACAAGACCCCCCAATCTGCTCCGGCGTCTGAGGCCGAAGCTCGGGATGGTGGTGACACCGCTCGGGCTTCTGTGACTTTCGCCATTCCTCTGACAAGTGTGCGGCCTTCGACATCGACTGCGGATCCGCCTTCACTTTTTGCCGCGTACCCTGTCCCTGAGGACCAAGCGGCTGCCGCAAAAGAGGCTATACGCCAGGCGGGGATCATGATGGAGCAAGTGAAGGTGGCTCGGGAGGCCAGCCAAGCAGCTTATGACGCGAGCTCGGCTCTTTAGAGAAACGTCCAGGTCAGTCGACTCAACACTTGGTCTGTTATGATATGCTGTTTGAAGAATCTCTTTTCCGAAGATCTTTTTATCTGTACACCCACTGGGTGTGTCTGCCAATTCTTGGACGAGTGGGGGCACGCTAAGTGCACCCACTGGGTGTAGTCCCCGAGACTACGGTGGACTGCTGGCAGTCGACTGTAGTTTTTATATTGTGTTGCTGTAGCTGTATTTCTTCACTCGGTCTGGTCAGGCCATGTCGAATGGGACTGTATCCGGTCGACTGCGGGCAGTCGACTTTTTTTTTACAGTGGGGGCACGCTGAGTGCACCCACTGGGTGTAGTCCCCGAGACTACTGTCGAATGTTCTTGATTCGGTTGTAGTCTTAGAAACGCCATCATTGTCTCTTAGTTACTCGGAAGCAACTTATTTTGGACGTCTGTCGACTGATTTTTCTTTTTACAGAAATCCTGCGAACTTGTAGCTCGCTATTCTGAGTTGGAGAATCAGCAGATCTAGCTCAACCTTAACTTGAAGCTTGCTCAGGAGAATTTGAAGAAGGCGCAAGAAGAAGCAAAAGGTATGGCTGGTGAGGTTCTCCATTCTTGACGAGTGGCTTTTCTTTCTTGTCCATTCTTGATGTTGATTTCACTCGACGCGCTGCAGATAAAACTGGAAGAAGCTCTGAAGAAGAAGGATCAAGATCTTGCAGAAGCGCAGAAGGAAGTCTTGACCAAAATGAGGCTTGCTGAGGAGAAACTGGCTTCGGTCATAACTCTTGAGCAGGAGAACTCCAGACAGAAAACTGCTCTCGAGGTAGCCAATCAAGAGGTCAGTCGACTGAAGAACGACAACGTGGCTCTGCACGACAAGGCAGGTGAGCTGGCGGGGAAGAGGAACGATCTAGAGACTTATCTCGGTGGACTCGCCAAGAAGCTGTTCGTCATGCTCGAAGGTAATTACTCTGCTCTGACTGTCTTGCAGTTACCAAACCCTTGTAGAGCCACTGTCTGATTCTTGAATCATGTTTGCAGAATTCTGCCAGAACTTCAAAGAGGAAACCAGTCGAGTGGAGCCAGGCTTGGACCCCGCCAATTCTCTCGTGAAGGATGAGGCTGCAGTGTTACCAGTGTTGTTGACTACCTTGCCCGACTGAAGGTTGCGATGTCGCGGATCGACACATCACTCTGGCCTGGGACAAAGCTTCAGAACGACCTCGAGTCTCTCATGGCTCGACTGAATGAAGTCCCGGGTCGAGTGGAGGAATGGAAGAAATCTTCTGCTAGATGTGGTGCTGATGTCGCTCTATCTCTGGTCCACGTCCATTGCAAGGAGGCGCGAGAAGAAAAGCTGGCTGCCCTCCAAGTTGCCAATACCAGGAAGCACAACTTTCAAGACTTCATGGAGACCTTCATCGCTGCTGCCACTCGTATTGCAGACGGGATCGACTTGGATGAGTTCGTCGCCCCTTCCAGCCCTCCTCCTGAGGAATGAAAAACTTTTATGCTTCATTTTAAATTTGCCTCGGAATGCCGAGTGGATTTGTAACCGTCAAACTCGGCCAAGCCGAGGGCTCGAGTACTTTGATCTAAGGTCTGGGACCTTTTAGGCTTTATCTGAACTTGATTTCTCTTTGAATATCTTCATGGTTTGATCCGTCGAGTGGAATTCGATCTTCACTCGGAACAACCTTGCATTTGCGGCGTAACTCCGGAGGAGAAGGTATTAGTCGACTTGCGCCTCGTCGTCCTTGCGGATTGGGTTGTGTCCTGTACTTAGGCGAGCACTGGGCCGCAGCTAAGTCCCTAAGTGGGAGGTTTGCTCTCACTCGATAGGGTTTTCAAACACTTAGGCGAGCGCGGGGCTGCAGCTAAGCCTCCGAGTGGGAGGTTTGCTCTCCACTCGGTAGGATTTTCAAATACTTAGGCGAATACTGGGTCGCAGCTAAGCCCCCGAGTGGGAGAACTTAGGCGAGCACTGGGCCGCAGCTAAGTCCCCGAGTGGGAGGATTACTCTCCACTCGGTAGGATTTTTTCAAACTTAGGCGAGTGCCTGACTGCAGCTAAGTCTCTAGGTGGGAGAACTTAGGCGAGTATTGGACTGCAGCTAAGCCCCCGAGTGGGAGGATTGCTCTCCACTCGGTAGGATTTTTTCAAACTTAGGCGAGTGCCTGACTGTAGCTAAGTCTCTAAGTGGGAGAACTTAGGCGAGTACTGGACTGCAGCTAAGCCCCCGAGTGGGGGGATTGCTCTCCACTCGGTAGGATTTTTTCAAACTTAGGCGAGTGCCTGACTGTAGCTAAGTCTCTAAGTGGGAGAACTTAGGCGAGTACTGGACTGCAGCTAAGCCCCCGAGTGGGAGGATTGCTCTCCACTCGGTAGGATTTTTTCAAACTTAGGCGAGTGCCTGACTGCAGCTAAGTCTCTAAGTGGGAGAACTTAGGCGAGTACTGGACTACAGCTAAGCCCCCGAGTGGGAGGATTGCTCTCCACTCGGTAGGATTTTTTCAAACTTAGGCGACTGCCTGACTGCAGCTAAGTCTCTAAGTGAGAGAACTTAGGCGAGTACTGGACTGCAGCTAAGCCCCTGAGTGGGAGGATTGCTCTCCACTCGGTAGGATTTTTATACACTTAGGCGAGCACTGGGCTGCAGCTAAGCCCCCGAGTGGGAGTCTGGCTCTCCACTCGGTAGGATTTTTGAACACTTAGGCAAGCACTGGGCTGCAGCTAAGCCCCCGAGTGGGAGTCTGGCTCTCCACTCGGTAGGATTTTTCAAACTTAGGCGGAACGGATTCGCAGCTAAGTCACCCACTGGGGGATTTCGTATGCAAATAAAAGTGACAGCAATTATTGGAACACTCTTGTCTTTGGTAAAAATAAACTGCAGAAATTTTTTCTTATTACATCTCGTCCAAGGGAGAACTCAAGTGTAAAAGGGGCGGAGCAGTTCCGCATTCCAAGCTCGTGGCTCGTCGATCTGGCGATCAACATTGTAGAGGTGATATGCTCCATTGTGGAGGACTCTGGTGACGATGAAGGGGCCTTCCCAAGTAGGAGCAAGTTTGTGTGGTTACTGTTGATCCACTCGGAGGACCAAATCTCCTTCCTGGAAGGCTCGGCTCTTCACATTTCTGGCATGGAATCGACGCAAGTCTTGCTGATAGATGGTCGATCTGATCATAGCCATTTCCCTCTCCTCCTCTAGGAGGTCGACTGCGTCTTGTCGGGCTTGCTCTGCTTCGTCTTCGTTATAAATCTCGACTCTGGGGGCGTTGTGAAGCAGATCACTCGGCAGGACGGCTTCGGCTCCGTAAACCAGAAATAATGGCGTTCTTCCGGTCGACCGGTTCGGGGTGGTCCTCAGCCCCCACAAAACTGACGGAAGTTCGTCGACCCAAGCGCCTGCTGCGTGCTTGAGATCACGCATCAGTCAAGGCTTCAGTCCTTTGAGAATCAGACCATTTGCTCTTTCAGCTTGTCCATTCGACTGAGGATGCACGACCGACGCGTAGTCGACTCGTGTGCCTTGAGAGGCGCAAAAAGCTCTGAACTTGTCTGAATCGAAGTTTGACCCATTGTCAGTGATGATGCTATGCGGGACCCCATATCTGAATATCAACTCTCTGATGAAACCGATAGCAGTGCTGGCATCAAGATTTTTGATAGGCTTGGCTTCAATCCATTTGGTGAACTTGTCGACTGCCACAAGCACATGCATGAATCCTCTCCTGCCTGTTCTCAGTGGACCAACCATGTCCAGTCCCCAGACAGCAAAGGGCCAGACGAGTGGAATGGTCTTCAGGGCTGATGCAGGCTTGTGTGACATGTTGGAGTAGAACTGGCAGCCTCCACACTTGTCGACTATCTCTTTTGCCATCTCATTTGCTCTTGGCCAGTAAAATCCCGCTCAGTATGCTTTAGCCACAATGGTCCGAGAGGACGCATGGTGACCACAGGTCCCCGAGTGGATATCATCAAGGATTATCTGACCCTCTTCTGGTGTTATGCACTTCTGACCGATTCTAGTCGCGCTTTCTCTATACAACTGTCCCTTTATGACCATGAAGGCCTTGGATCGGCGGACGATCTGTCGAGCCTCTTCCTCGTCCTCCGGGAGTTCTTTCCTCAAGATATACGCGACGTATGGTACCGTCCAGTCGGGAGTGATTGCCAAGACCTCCATGACTAGGTCGACCACAGCAGGAATTTTGACTTCAGTCGGATCTGTGGCACTTTTCGGTTGCGGGGTTTCTTCTGTAAAAGGATCCTCCTGGACTGACGGCGAGCGGATGTGCTCCAAAAACACATTGCTGGGAATGGCTTCTCTCTTGGAGCCTATCTTTGCCAGATCATCAGCTGCTTGACTTTTCAGTCGGGGGATGTGATGAAGCTCTAGCCCCTCGAATTTCTTTTCTAGCTTTCTTACTGCGTTGCAGTAGCCAGTCATAGCTGGGCTTCTGACGTCCCACTCCTTCATCACCTGATTAACCACCAAATCTGAGTCGCCATAGACCATGAGGCACCGGACGCCGAGTGAAACGGCCATGCGTAACCCATACAAGAGTGCTTCATATTCCGCTTCATTATTGGAGGAATCGAAGTGGATCTGGAGAACATATCTGAGCTTATCTCCTCGGGGGGAGACCAAGACTACCCCAGCGCCGGAACCATTCAGCATCCTAGATCCATCGAAGAACATGGTCCAGTGCTCCGAGTGAACTTGAGTCTGAAGCTGCTGTTCAATCCATTCGGCGACGAAATCTGCAATTGCTTGGGACTTGATAGCCTTCTTTGCTTCAAACTTGATATCTAGGGGAAGGAGTTCAATTGCCCACTTCGCCACTCGACCAGTTGCATCTCTGTTATGCAAGATTTCTGACAGTGGAGCGTCGCTGACGACTGTAATGGAATGGTCAGAGAAGTAGTGTGCAACCTTCTTCGTGGTCATGTAGATCCCATATACAAGCTTCTGGTAATGGGGATATCTTTGCTTCGAAGGGGTCAAAACTTCAGACACATAATATACTGGGCGCTGAACTCTGAAGGCCTTTCCTTCTTCTTCCCGCTCGACCATAAGTACTATACTGACAACTTGTCCCATGGCCGCAATGTACAGCAGCAGAGGCTCTTTACTGATTGGGGCAGCAAGCACCGGCTGGGTGGAGAGCAGAGCTTTGAGCTCTGCAAACGCTGCGTCAGCTTCTAGAGTCCACTCGAACTTGTCAGACTTCTTCATCAGTCGGTAAAGGGGCAACGCCTTTTCACCGAGACGAGAAATGAATCGACTTAGAGCGGCCAAGCAACCTGTAAGTTTCTGGACATCATGTACACCCACAGGGCGCTTCATCCGGAGTATGGTGCCAACTTTCTCGGGATTGGCGTCTTCCTCGTTCGGAAACGAGAAAACCGAGTAACTTTCCACCTGGAACTCCGAATGTGCACTTTGATGGATTGAGCTTGATATCGTATCTCTTGAGGTTAGCAAAGGTTTCGGCAAGGTCAGTCAGTAGGTCGGAACCTTTCCGTGACTTAACCACAATATCATCCATGTATGCTTCTACGTTCCGACTGATCTGAGTGAGCAAACACTTCTGAATCATCCTCATGAACGTGGCTCCAGCTTTCTTGAGGCCGAAGGGCATGGTGACATAACAGAAGCACCCGAATGGGGTGATGAAAGCCGTTTTGATCTCGTCGGGTCCATACAGACGGATCTGATGGTACCCTGAATAAGCATCTAGAAAAGACAAACACTCACACCCCGCGGTCGAGTCGACTACCTGGTCGATGCGGGGGAGAGGGAAATGATCTTTCGGGCAGGCCCGATTGATATGTTTAAAGTCAATGCACATGCGAAGCGACTTGTCCTTCTTGGGGACCATGACGACAATGGCGAGCCACTCGGAGTGGCTAATCTCTCGGATGAACTCCGCTGCTAAGAGCCGAGACACCTCCTCGCCAATAGCTTTCCTCTTCTGGACGGCAGATTGTCGAAGATGTTCTTTCACAGGCTTGAACTTCGGGTCGACTCGTAGACGGTGCTCAGCCAGCCCCCTGGGAACTCCAGGCATGTCAGAAGGCTTCCATGCGAAGATGTCCCAGTTCTCACGGAGGAACTGGATGAGCGCTTCTTCCTATTTGGAGTCGACCGTCGTTGAGATGTGAGTCGGGGCGGCATTGGGGTCGGTCGAGTGAATGTGAACTGGCTTAGTTTCACCGGACGACTGAAAAGCTGATTCTGAAGCTGGCTTCTTTGCTCGCAGCAATTCACTCGGATCAGCAGTCTTCTGGTACTCTTGCAGTTTGACTATTGACATCTGAGCATCAGCGATCTTTGATCCTTTCTGAAAACACTCCTCTGCTTTCTTCCGATTGCCTGTAACGGTGATCACGCCTTTGGGGCCGGGCATCTTCAACTGGAGATACACATAGCACGGTCGAGCCATGAAGCATGCATAAGCTGGCCGGCCTAGAATAGCATGATAAGCACTTTGGAAGTCCACAACCTCAAATGTCAACTTTTCCTTGCGGTAATTCCTTGAATCACCGAAAACCACATCGAGAGCAATCTGGCCGAGTGACTCGGCTTTCTTTCCAGGAATGACTCCATGGAAACTCATGTTGCTGGCACTGAGCCTGGACATCGGAATGCCCATCCCTTTCAACGTTTCTGCATACAGTATGTTCAGGCCGCTGCCACCATCCATCAGAACTTTGGTCAATCGAGTGCCTTTGACAATTGGATCGACCACCAGAGCTTGCCTCCCAGGGGTGGCAATGTGCGCAGGGTGATCGGACTGGTCGAACGTGATGGCAGTCTGA